>NW_026899288.1:0-79817 GCF_033153095.1 Gastrolobium bilobum
ATAAGTTTGAGTTATATTGAAGCTAAGTTCCTTTACAAATGTTGTTAGGAATGATGAATAACGGTAAACTAACTTAGATAGTCGTTTGGTTATTTGTTCCATATCTTGGAAAATTTATGTTGAAAATTGGAGTTTCTTGCATTCGTCGAGTCATGGTCTTAGATTGGTTTGTGTTAAAAATGGCGTCCATTGTCTTGATAGGATTTGAAGCAAGTGCACCTGACATCTAGTGACTAACCATTGGTGGAAGCCATTGGAGCTTTAGTAGCTCATTTGGATTGGTAAGTTCATGCCTTAATTGTGGTGTGAATTTGATTTGTACTAATTTTGAATATGTTGTATGCATGTTAAATTGATGGGTTTCACACTCTTGAATAGGGTGTATTGGTGATTGGAAGGAATTGCCAAGTTGACATACCAAGAAAGGTTGGTGTGGAGAAGCGAGCTAGAAAAAAGCTTGCGAAGGAGAGGAAACATCAAGAGGTAAACCTTTGATCTTATATCAACACATTTTTGCTCCTGTCATCATTAATTTATTATGAATTGATAAAGGAAGAGGAGCTTCATTAACTAGCATGCATAAGTAAACTTAATATGTCAACCACGGGAATTAAAGAAACAAAATACAACTGCTAAAGAATTAAAAGAATGAGATATACGATGATCACTTTGAGTGAATTAAAATAATTAACAAGTTTATTTAAATATATGAAATGCACTGAATAAAGAAAGAATATGATAGGGATTTGATATTACATCTCAACCTAAAATTAAGGTATTTGATGTATCATATTTAATTTATTCCTTTGAAATGCAGATTGACCACACTTAAATTCCCAATAGTATTTAAGAGAAATCTTTGTCATCGACTATTGTTTTGTTCTTAAAACTATATATATAACTAGAGAAAAATGTGTGTCATTTTAAATGACATACCTTATGTCCTTTTATTTTATAAAGAGGTGTGACAATAGTTGTTAAAAAATCGATTTATCACTACGGTTTTACATTTTTACGATTTTTTTTCATCAAAACGATTTTATCAATATTTCAAACGTTTTTACGTTTTTATGATTTTTTATGATTTTTTTACATTACGATTTTAAATTTTACGATTTTTTAATCTCTCTCCGATTTTGCTTAAATTTTTTTTTCTTCCATGATTTATCTTTTTTTTTTTTACTTAAAATGACATAATTTTATGTCCTTTAAAATAGTACACATTTTTTTTGAATTGATTTTCAACATAGGTAGTAAAGTGTTTTAAATTGTTTCGTGCCTCAGCTTTGTTCTTTAAAAGAATAGCCCATGTAAAACGTGTATAGTCATCTACAATTGTTAAGAAATATCGATGGCCATGTAAAGAAGTTGTGGAGAAGGGACCCCAAATGTCAGTATGTATTAATTGGAAAGGAAATGTAGTTTTGATTGTACTAGAAATGTAAGGTAATTTTCTTTGTTTTGAGAAATGACATATATCACAGGGATCTATTTTATTACATGAAATGAAAGGGAAGTAGATGGACATGGTCTTCATGACTGGTTCAGAAGGATGACCAAGTCTTTGGTGCCATATCAATGCATCATTGGAGTTCACTTTATTGCAGAAACTTTTCTTTACAGATCCTTCATGTGTCTTCAATATGTAGAGTCCATCTAATTGTTTAGCTGAACCAATCGTCTGGTTGGTTGATATCTGTTGGATGAAACAAGTTAAGTCATGAAAAAGAATGTAGGATTGGGTGTCTTGAAGAAGTTTGGTTACTGAAATCAAATTGACACGAAAGGATGGTACATAGAGAACATTTTTAAGAACTAAAGAATCAGAAATTCTTGCTGTGCCTGATTGTGTTGTGGTAATTTGAGTGCCATTTGGAAGTGTGATGTGTATGGGATTTATGGATTGGACACATGAAAGATTAGAGAAAATATATGTGATGTGATCTGTAGCTCCAGTGTCCAGAATCCAATGGTTTGATTTTATACCTGATACTGTGTTACCTATATTGAAAGCAGATGAGTGGGTTTGAATCATATTGGATGAGTGAGGCAGCTTTGATCTTTGTAGAAGTTCCAGAATTTCTTGATGTTGTTCTTTTGAAAAGGCAAGATTCAGAGATTCTGGTTCAGGTTCTGGATCAGTATTGTGTACACTATCATCAAATTCTAGTGAAACAAAGTTTGTAGCAGCAGCAGCAGCATATGGTCTTCTGGTTTGGTATCCTGGTGGAAATCCATGCTTGAGATAGCATGTCTCGATGGTATGGTTTGTTCTCTTGCAATATGTGCAAAACTTATTTCCACGACCTCTTCCTTGATTGAAACCTTGGCCTCTTCCTTGATTAAAACCTTGGCCTCTTCCTTGATTGAAACCTTGGTTGAAGTTCTGATTGAAATTTGGATGATCAGCAATATTGATGAAAGATTGTGAATCTTGGACTCCTATTTTCAGGCGCCTTTCTTGCTGAAGAATCAATGAGAATACTTTGTTAACACATGGAAGAGGGTCTAATAGCATTACTTGAGCTCTCACATGTTCAAATTGGTCATTTAACCCTTTCAAGAATCTTATTACATAGTCCCTTTCACGAGTATCCTTTACTTGTGTTGCTGCTCCACATGCGCAAGATGGTAAAATTGGCTGTAAGCTTTCTAATTCATCCCATAAAATCTTTAATTGGGTGAAGTAATCTGAAACACATTTGTCTCCTTGCTGCAATTTGAAAATTTCATCTTGAAGATCAGAAATTCTAAACATATCAGTTTGAGCAAACCTGTCTTTCAAGTTGTTCCATATATCATCTGCTTTCTCCATCCAAAGCACTGATTGTGCAATGGATTCTGAGATGGATCGATTGAGCCAAGAAATTATCATAGTGTTACACCTTTCCCATGAACCAAATAGAGGACTGTCATCATCTAGTTTCTTGATTGTTCCATTAACAAAACCAAGCTTGTTCTTGGATAGGAGTGCCATACGCATTGATCTTTGCCATGTGTGGAAGTTCTTTCCATTCATTGAAGGAGATACTAAGACCAGCGATGAGCTTTCATTGGGATGTAGGTAATAGGGATTGGATTCTGGTGCTGGTGTTGTATTCTGGTTTGGTACTGCTCTTTGAGTTGGTGCTGATGCTGCATCTTCCATTTTCTTGATTGATGAAAAGAAAACAGAAAATTTCGAAAGGAAGAAGAAGGAAAATCTTTTGAGAAGAATTGGGAACAAGAGAGGGTGAATACCAGAGCTCTAGATGAGCTCTGATACCATATTGAAAACTAGATAAAAGATGAAAAAGATTGAATGTATTGAATGAATTCTCAAGGTTACATTGCTGATATATATACAACAGCAATCAAACTAAAGCACGGAAGCAAAGACTCTTTAACTGTAAATAACAGAAATAACTAACATCTAACTAACAGACTTCTAACTAACTGAATTAATTACAAGCTACTGTATATATTAACAAAAAGAACAAGAAGTTAAACGACGTTGCGCCCGGCACATGGAGAGAAAATAAATAAGTGTATTGTATTGATTCAAATAAGGTTGCTGGAGCCTGGAGACAAATTAATACCCGTATTTAAATAAATAAGTGTATTGTATTGATTCAAATAAGGTTGCTGGAGACAAATTAATACCCCTACGTTGATAAAACTGTTGGTCATAGATGAGGCAAGAATCAATTATCCTGATCTGTAGGTAGAAGTCCCAAAAACTAGTTTTTATTACTAATATTTAGACAAAAGTGGGCTCGTTCAAACAAAATCAAAAGCATGCAATAATTGACGTGTGAAAGTTGAACAAGTGAGGATACAAATATGTGTTAGATTTTTTTTAATATTATTTTTGAAAGGGGATTAAAATCCTAATTCTAAATCCGTCTTGAACTCCAAATTAGTTGGGAACCTATAAGATTACCGGAGGATAATGTTAAAAAAAACAAAAATCAGAAACATGCAACTTTTTATTAAAAAAAAAAACAAGTGTTAAGATCGATCTCTTTTTTGATTAATTTGAAAAAATTAATAAAATAAAATGAAAGATAAAAGCATTCCACATAATAAAAATATTTTATTTAACATTTATTATAACTAAAGAATTTTTATTTATTACCAAAAAAAGAGAGAGCAAGTAATCTTGCCACGTCATATCCTTTGTAGGTTGTTCCTTTAGCCCATTTGATAATGGATCATGCTAGAATCCCAGAAAGTAGAAACAAGTGTTGGAGTCAATTCAAGTGGAGTATGGTTACATTTGGTTTGGAATATCACTCTATTCAATAAAAATAAAAGGGTTTGATGAAATAGTCATGGACTATCATATATTCGTATTAACAAAATTACTCTTATTAAATAGCTTAAGGCAGGTATTCTTATACTAGAATAAAAAAAATTATACCTAATTTTAATTTAGCCATTGATTTGCTTTGTATATATGACTTACATATATAATAAATCAGAATCGTTAGATATAAATATGATCGACGATGCAAGATTGGAAATGTAACTGTCTAAAATGATTTTGATCCAATAGATAATTGATATTACAAAATAACCTTATTTTCTTTAACTTTTATTCCAGGCCGTTTGACGTGACATAATTACAGAAATTAGAATCCTAACATTTTCAATAATTTTCACAATAGAGAATGAAAAGACAATTATTAATTATATCAATTAAGGGTTTTATATTTCTCATTCAACATGAGAATTGAATTCTCATGTTGTAGAGACAAAAAACATGTGGGACCCGTATGTAAGAAAAAATTATGTGTAGGACCCACGTTGACACAGAAATCGAAGGGTGTGTAGGAAAATTCAAATTATCATGTTAAATGAGAATTATAAAACCCATCAATTAAATATATGTTATGCATCATCAATATTAGTTAAGTAATCTAGTCTAAACATTCATCATATATCATTTTATTTATGAGATTAATGTTTTTAATATTGTAAGAGATAATTTTATCTCATATATATATATATATATATATATATATATATATATATATATATATATATATATATATATAATATGTGAGGTTTATTTTATCTTTTTCTTTCACTTCTCTTCACCTGGACCTCATACACTTTTATGTATATAGAAGATAAAATTATCTCTTACAACATAAGAAACAATTATCCAAATATATCACTTAATATTATCTTTTTAAGGGCTGTAAATACAAATGTTAACATGTAAGTTCATTCGATGCCTATAACCTGTTTTAGATAACTCATCATTAGGGGTTTGAGGGTTTCGTATATATAATAGACCAATTCCCAATACCAAATAATTTCCTTGCTAAACTTTGACCCCATAATAAATTTATGGCAAGCAAGGACCCTTTAGATTTCATTTCATCTACTTATCCTAATAAGAAATATTGGAAATTAGGTATAGCAGATGAGAAAAAAAGGTGACCCACACAATTCACGGAGAGACAGCTATTTGATCTTGTGCATGTCAGCCATGACTGACACAGACCGGGAGCAACCTTATAACAAGGGAACAAAACTATACATAGTGATACGGTGGTGGGTACTCCTTTTTTTCAAATATAAAAATTTTTATTTTCATTTTTGAAATTTTTTTTCTGGCCACCTTTAAATTTTTTCCACGTTTGGAAAAAGGAAATACCTACTTGGGTATTCCTATAGGTTGGAATTGGTTGTTGCGTTTAAAGCGTTCCATAATTCAGTACAAGGGTAGTTATATATCTTTGGATCACTTTGAAGAGACATTAATTAGGCATTGCCATATAAATCCCTGCTATGTAGATACTTAGACCATGACATTTAAATAGTTATTATCTCGTGGGACGTGGCAGCAATATATAATGTATAATTGTGTATATATTACATAATGAGGGGTGCTGCTTTTCCAATAGCAATTAAAACGTGTGATATAAGTCGCAGTTTCGGTAAGTGGGTAAAGATATTTAATTAAAAAACTGCTGAGGGCAAACACAGATGATTTCCCTCTAGTCTGTCTAGATGTGCACGTTAAGAGGTGTAGGAAAAGGTGACAAAAAAGAAGAAAATGGCACCATGATGCAAACTAGGGCATGTGAATACAACTAAATAATTGTGATTTACTAATAACAAAATCCTCTCGCCAAGACTACTTGTGAGCTACTTCATGACACCGCTGTGCAACTAAGTTGAAAGTTGACAAAGCAATTCTTCTTTGCTTAACACTTCTTTGCAAGCAGATGGCTGAAAAACATCAAATAAGCATATCACAATGGTGGAAACTAGAATATTATGAGCCTTGATGAAAATTTCTAAAGGAAAATGTAAGAAAGATAATTCCTACTTTATTGGTAGTAATAAATATTATCCGGGAACTTTTCCACAGACACTGAATTCCTGCATAAAAAAAGATTGTAATTTTTACCTGAAGCAATGACAACAATTTGCCCATTTTGGTGTCCACGTCTTTGAACATAGTTAAGCTCTGTGGAAGAGTGTTCCTTAGAAAGAATAGCATTGCTGAGGCAGCTTTTTCCTATAAAAGAAACACAAGATTATTAACTTATAATACATGTTTGAAAAATAAGATAAAGAAGACACACATGCTGATGATAATAACAATAATGACTTGCTCGGTGATAGTGAAAATATAAAGCATGGAAGGATGAGTAAAAAATATCTAGACACTGTTCATTCTTCCAAGCATTGCCAACGATCCCACCCCAAGTGTTCATTTCAAAGAAAAACTATCAAAAGATAAATTGCTAAAAAATTTCAACATGAGATTGAGAGGAGGTATGTATCTTGATCATAATAAGAGGAGGTACCATTTAACTTTACACCAGGGATTATACCTTTGTTTATATAGTCATGAGTGGCATACCAAAAAACTAGCAGCAAAATTCATTCAAATGAAGCAATGGATGAAGTGAATAATCTAAAACTGAATTAATCCCCTAGACTACTAGCAAAGTGAGTTTATATGTACTTCATAGTTGTTTCTCCTGTATTTATGTTTCAGGGAAATGAAGCAACTATCTATTGGTTATGGAAGTTTGTAGATCATAATAATCATCTTTAACATGATGCAAGTAAATTCAAATTCAATTTCACATCTATATATCTACAATACCTTCACTTTATAGTCCTGATCATTGTCAAGTGCAAAAGAAAAAGCATTTAGAAGCCTAGGATGATAAAGGGTTTGCGCCACATGGACAAAGTTTGTAGGCGTCTCCATAAAATTAAAAGCTGCCAACCTAACTTGAGCATGAGAGTCTTGGAATGAATTCAAAACTTTGGTCAGCACTTCCCCAAGAAAATTTTCCATCAATACCTGCCAAAAATGTAATTAATAAACAAAGGTTAGACAGTGTGAGAAAGTAGTAAACCTCACCAGCAATTAAGTAAAAAAGTTATTAATATATATGAAAGCAAAGCAAAGAGAGTTGTTAAGATGATGAGGTCACCATTTCATCAGAGAACTCTTTTGAGATCACCGTAAGCAGTGTAATTCCAGCATGGCGCTTCTTCCATTCCTTGGAATCCAAGTAAAGAGGCAACAGTTCTGAAGCAATTGCCAATACTTTACTCCCTCCAAGTGTAACACAAAGTTGTTTCAAACACTTTATTCCAAAGTCATGGTCATGGTCATGGTCACCAACACCACCATCCTCTTCAATACACAGAAGCATTTTCATAGAAACGAGGAACAACCTAACCACAGTTTGAGAAGGAAGGTTCAGCAACACGTGTTCACCGTACTCTTTTACCTCAGTCATGGCCATAACCAACTCAAACGCCAAACGATGCGTTTCATTGGTCAAACCCTCACTCTCCGCGATCTGAAGCCATTCGAGAACCATGTCACTCACGTAAGGCTTCAACAGAAGAGGCTCTTGAGACACCAGATTTATCAACTCAACGAACGCGATTCGAAAATAGGTACCTTCGAAACCGTGCAATAGTGTGAACACGCCAGCCATCATCGAGCGTAAGAGCTCATGGAACAGTGAAGGATCAGAGAACAACTGAACCAAACTCACAACCGCACCAAACGACGCAACCTGAACGTTAGGGTTCGACGACGCCAGAGAAATCAAGAACGACGAATGAAGAAGGCGGCGGCGGTCGCGGAGAGCATCGCAAACAAGAAAACAATAATCGTTTGGCAACGAACACAAAACCAACAGCGCGACTTCACGAAACTTGTCGTCGTCGTGATGACATGAGCAAAAATGTTATGCATGCTAAGTTAATGGAACTCCTCTTGCTTTATCATTTTAAAATAAATTAATGATGACATGAGCAAAAATGTGTTGATAACTCAATTTCTGATAAGATTCTTATGTGTAAAGCTAATTCACCTATAAAGTCAATTGTATTAGAAAAGATTATTTTCTTTTATTTATCTAGATTCATTAGCTGTTTTACTGTTTGGTTGGTGATGTGGTTGGTGATGGATTAGCGAAAATCCTAAAGATTATGCCAAAATACAAAGAAAGGGCAAAACAGTAATTAGCCAACACGTAACCCTAGGAAGATAAAAATTGAGTAGAATGTCTCAGATGGTAAAAATAACCCTGGAAATGGGTTCAGAACGAAAAATTGAGTGGATAGGCAAGTTTCAGAAAAATCAGTGAATAGTGTTTTTCGCGGGTAAAAATACCGCGTTACGATTGCATCGTAAAACGTGCCAGTTGAATTTTGAGCTCTAGGTTTCAAATATGAGTTATAAATGGTCTATAGAACTAGGAAATATGATTTCTGATAATATCTGGTATAATTAAGTCAGTTTGGGGAAGCGTGCCAATCGCGCACGCAACAGCTTAAAACAGTGTTTTCTCCGAATGACCGGAAAACTTCGGATTCATCTGATCAAGTATAATAAAAGGACAATGGTTAATGTTAAAAATTAGAGTTTCTAAATAGGTTTTGAATTTATGGACGTTTAGTGAAATCAGAGGAAAATTCAAATGAGTTTGAAATCGCGTGAGGTGGCGGTGGGACCCACCTCACTTAAACCACTTAAGCCACATCACCCTACCACTATTCATCATCACCCTTCCCTCCCCTTCTCATGCCAAAACCGTGCTCCCCCCCCCCCCCCCCCCCCCCCCAAATAACCCCATTTTTTATTCAAATTTCAATTCCTTCTAAATCCATCATTTCTTAACCAAATCAAGCGATTTTTGTGTTGAAATTTGTTGGAAACAACCTTCCAAACACATTGGTGGTATCCATTAACCTTGAAACCCTCTCATTGGTGAGTTATGGGCAGTTTTCAGTCACGAATTTGGTGGGAGTTTTGATGTTCATGGAGTTGTTTGGAGCTCCAATGGTTTAGGATAGCTTGGAGGAGTCTTGTGCCAAGCTTTTGAGTAAGTTTCTTCACCATTTTAACGGTTTAATTCTTGGATTGAATTCATGAACCCTAAGGGGGAATTTGATGATTTGTGTTGTTAGAGAGCTCAATTTGAAAATGTGTATTAGATGATAATGTGTTAGAATGATGTATTAGAGCTAGAAATGCGATGAAATTTATTGGTGAAAATTGATGAATTTAACTTAGAAAAATTTGATGATCATGATTTTGGACTTGTGAATTTTGGTGTTGAGACTTGTTTGATGAATTGTGGCATGATGGTATGATGATATAATAGGTTGTATGAAGGTTGGAGTGATTAAAATTGAATGGAAATTCCTTGGAATGTCATAGGGCAAGATTCGAACCTTTAAGGAGAAATGAGTAAATTGATGTTGAAAAATAATTTGAATGATGTGTTGCGTGATTATATGATGACTAGATGGGTTGTGTGGTGGTTGGCAAGTGTTAGAATCAATGGAAAAATAATAAGTGGTTTAGTTGGCATAAATGAACCTAGAGCGAAATATTTAGCGAAACGATGCTTAAAAGACGTAAAACGGCGAAACGACAGTTGAAATGGCCTTATGGCAACCCAAGGATGGGTACTATAATGAGAAAGAAAATTTAGAAAAATAAATCCCCAATTAACACCTATATACCGAACCTCCAAGGGAAAAAAAAGGGGATTTTGCGGTTTTCGCGTTCTGATGTAATCCGACGCGAAAATGACGAACCGGCACTTGAATTGGCTTATTGACAACCTAATGAGACGTAACAAAATGAGAAAGAAAATTTAGAAAAATAAATCTCAAATTTACACTTCATTGGCCGAACCATCAAGGGAGGATGGGGAGGATTTTTGTGATTTTGCATTTTGATGCTATTTGACGCGTACTGATGGACGTACGTAATTGTATAGGTTGTCGTACGTTGACTTGAATCTCGAATCTTGATTCAGTGAGTTGCCATTGGTCTTGGACCAAGTGGATTGAGGTAAGTAATTGGTTCAATGCATGTGTAATTGTAAAGTAGCATGTATTGTTTGAATTGTGAGTGATTAGGAATGTCCTCTGTGTAGGCATTCTGCTGTGTACCAAGTTGAGGGATAAGCTACTGCGGAGCTTGTGGAAACAATATTTCAGGTAACCTCTTGGTACTGGGGCTGGTTCCCCTTTCTTTGTTCCACCTTGCCAGTTGATGGCAACGGTAGGAAGTGTGTATGAATAGTATAGAACACATGAGCATGCATGCATTATTGCTATGGGTACTGCAGTACCGAGTCTCTGGCCAGTAGACAGTTTTATTAGCCTTCGGGCATTTTCGGACTTTTGCTGGATAGGTCTCCAGGAGGGAGTTCCAGTTGACTGCGTGTCATGGTGTGTGATCCGGGTAGGAGCACACTAGGAATGTCTTTGGCGTTTTGGTTGGTTTGGGCATCATGGTTGTGGTTTCTGTGAACACACCTTGGATGATACCCATAGGCTTATATATGCCGAGGGCGTACGTGGAATTGGGGTTACCATCCCGTATCGTCGTATTTTGTTTTCTTTATATTCCCCATTCTTTAAATCCCTTGCTATATCCCGTTTTCAAAGTGGTTGTTGTATTCTATTGATATGCATCGAAGTGAACCATTGGGTGGAGTTTTCTCCAGAACCTCTTGGTTACTGAGATATATTCGTATATCTCACCCCGTCTCGGGGCATTTATTTCAGGAGGTAGCAATGGAGCAGGAGCCTCGGGCAAGAGGCCCGCAGAGTGAGCGGTGGAGCGCTTCATATTTTGCATTTTGTTGGCCGTGTGGCCTAGGCTAGACTTAGGGCATGAACATGTCATTCGTATTTACTAGTAGCTTCATTAGCATCTTGTTCATGCCATTTTGCCTAAGTCTAGTAGTGATGTATTTGGTTATGTTGTCTTTTAAATTAAGTTGAAGTTTTAGAAGAATGTAATTTGAAGTTTTAGTTTCAAGTTGTAATTTGTAAAGCCATATTGTAATAGTATTGATGCATGTCTATTTATGATGGAAGGGCCTTAGGCCTATTTTAGGTTATGATAATATGTATGATGGAAATATGCATGAAAAAGGTGTTAGTGATTGCAACTACTTAAGAATGATTATTATGGACTCTATGTTTAATAACTATAAACTGGATTGGGTTGTAAGTGCCCCAAGGCGTTGTTGGTCCTTGTGTGTGCCACCCATTGGATTATTACTGTATTATCATGTGTTTATTAGGTACATTTGAGGTTTAAATGATCTTTTACAAATTTGGGATTATTGGAAAAACAAAGGAAACTCTGGCGAATTTTCTGTAGAATTGGCAGATTTTAGGCGAACTTCGGGAGAGCATATCTCCCTCCATAGAGGTCCCCTAGGGACGTGCCATACGCCATTTTGAAGGTTGAGATGTCCTCTACCTTGTGTCAAAATGTAAGGAAAATCTGGGTTGATCTTCGGCCTGAAAAAAATAGAGAAACGCGGGCTGCTCATGTGCCACTGCACCTGAGGCAGATTCTGGACCGGATTTGGGAAATTAATTCCTGCTTCGTTTCTCAGTCAAATTAAGCGTGTGATATATCAAAATGAAGTTTGAGATGTCTAGTTTGTAGGATAAAAATTTGAGAGCAAATGGTTGAGTGGATTGAGTGAAGTAATTCGAGCAATGTGAGTGGTTTGGAGCTGTTTTTGGGGTTGTTTGGGCTAATTGCTTATCCAACTTCTAACGGCGATAACCGGAGCAAATGAGCTCCGAATTGAGCGTATGATAGCTTGTTAAAAAGGGAATTAAGTAATAAAAAAATATAATCTGAGAAGAAGGGTTGGTTGCGATCGGATTGGTCGCAGAAAAATTTAGAGTGAAACATGTTAGAATTGGTAAAAACGTAAAGTTGGAAATAGGCTAAGTGAGTTTATGGGAACTCCTTAGTAACTTATAATAAATGATGTAAGTAATAAAAATAGTTTAAATAAGTCTTCCGCAAGAGTTTACGGTTACGGTCACAACTTTTAATTATTACGCCTTTTTATGATTTAAATGCTCGCGTAATAGTCGGAAAAAATTTATTCTCGTTTTTATAAACGAACTGCTGTGGTTGTAACTGCGCTTAATATCATAATTAATGTTAACAATACCGGTACGTAACGGGCTGTTACATTTTATGGTATCAGAGCAGTTTTGTTAGGGAACTCTGATAATGTATATTTATGTTGTGTGTTGCATATATGTAGATTCTTATCGATTACTGCATATGTGATTCCTTAGTGTGGGTCTGATCAACCCATTCCTTTGTGTTACATGCGTAGTCATCGTAAGAAGCCTACGTGGCAACTGTGGAGCACCAAATGTAAGTCCTTAGCCTGATGTTGTGGATGCAGTGTTGACTGCTCCATGGACAAGAGATGGCAGTAAGTAAAACATGAATATTATAGGACTTAAGGGAAACAGACTTAAATGTTTTGTCTGACCTTGTAGATGAAATTTATAAAGCTCGATTATAAGTGAAAGTTGTAAACAAATCTATGATATGTACGGTATTGCATGGGTGAACCTTGTAGTACTATAAATAATAAAGATATATAATTGAGATGAGTCCATAGTATGGAAACGGTATTGGTGAAGCTTCCAAGTATGTGTGTAGTATAGTGTGTACAGTGGACTTGGTGAATAGACTTCATCAAGGTGAGAGATTTAGAACCTGTTGGATTATTGAAAATGGTGAACAGGTATGCTTAAGTATGAGTTGGAATATTCTATGTCTGATTAGAAGTTATAAGTCCCTGATGGATGATGTACACTTAAACAAATTGAGATGGTTCATGCAGAGAAATAAATAGAATAATTGATGATTAATCCTATAGGATTTGACCACTTGGAATTATAATGCTAGTCAAATGTTAAATTGAGATATATTGAAATATGGGATTTAAACCCATAAGGAGGTAGTGTTGATTAAACATAGGCGAGATGAATTAATTATGTATTATATGTATAAGGAAGAAGTTGAGAGAATCGCCATGGATGGCATTGAACAAGGTTCATTGAGAGTATGATTGTCCGTAACGGAATAATGGTCTAGCTTGACCGATATGCCATGAAGGAAACAAATATGATTATAGGTGTGCGTTAATGTGTGAAATTCTCCTTGGAAATGGCTACTGTGTAGAGATTCAGGTGTTATGAAGCATAAGAGGATTGATCCATGATGGAGGTCTCTTGGAAATCTCAAAGAATGAATATCGTAATTTAAATGGCCTAATTACTTGTGGATGTTGTAATGCATTGTGAATAATACCTAATGGCCTGATGGCCAGTATACCTATTCTGATGAATCGGATGATAATCCAGTGATGGTCTAAGTGCCAGTATACATATATATGTATGTACACCTTGTGATGGCCTGAACGCCTAATTATCCGTGCTGAGGTAAATTATTAAATTTTTGTAAAAGGACAATGAGGCCGAATGAAATCCCTGATGAGGGGAAGTATCTGAAGAGATTGTATGATTAGAGAATGAGCTAATGTACAACCTGATGGGAAATCATGTGAGTAGTGTATGAACTAAGTTACAATAAAGTGTGGAATTAGGTGTTTAGCAAAAGAGCTAATGTGTAATGTCAAAACAAAAGTGATAAGATTAGTTAATGAGTTGAGGTATAAGTGTTAGTGCAAGGATTGATATAATTTTTCAGTGCACGGATTGAGGTGAAATTAGTCCTCTGTGATAGGACGAATATGTTTAGAAGATCCCTGTGTGATGGGAAGTATATGTGAGATATGTACAGAACTTTGAGAAAATTCTGGATTCACGGAATAGAGATTATGTTATGAACTATGCCAATTGAATAGTCAAAGTAAGAGAGAAAATAATCTGTGAGAAGAATAAGCAAGGAAGAGATAATGGACTATGGATTTGAACGGTAACATGACAGAAAAAACTATTAAAAGTTAGAAAACGTGTACGAAATTACGAAGAGAATGTGAATTATGATAATAGTGACTTATGTGTAAACTATCAGTGAGAAGAATGAAATGAGAGAGTAAGACGAATTGACTTATATGTAACAGGGTATATTATACCACTACTGCTATGATTATGGGGATAGCCCCATATGAATATACCAAAGATATTTTGCTGTTATATACAGAGGTGATACAGACACCAAATGGACTGGGTCCATGTGTGATCTGGAGTGTACGGAGTACCAGTTTTGTCGTTATATACGGATATGTTATAATTATGAACTCCTCTGTGCACTGGGTGCACGTTATGAGACTTGATATTACCATCTCTGCGCGGCCTATGTGCCCGGAGTGTGTAGCCATCTCCGTGCGGATTATGTTCCCGGAGACTATTATTATGTTATATGAGTAATATGAGATGAGGAAGTATTCCGCAATGATGAGACTGCTATTATAGTTGAGTTGATCTACATAAGTGCACAAATGAGAAACGTTAGGAATACTGATAGAACACAGTCAGCAGGTGGTAGGTTATCATTACTGCATGAATTATATGGGTGGATTCTCTGATCGGTGGGTCATTACATCTGGGGCCCTGAGGACAGCAAGAGCTCGAGCGGTTAAAACCTGTGAATGTTGTTACCCACTGTATTGAGAGAGTTCTTCCATGTGATTAACGCAAAATATGAGGTCAGATGTTTGTAAATGAACAAAATATGTCAGATTTGGATATAAGAGGTGAGGTATAGTGGGTAAAATTTTTGTAGTGTGATAGTAAAGCACTATTGTGGGCGTAAAGTAAGTTCGATGAAATAATATCGGCTCCAAGTGAGTTGGTAAGTTTGTTGGAATCCTTGCCTTATGATAAAAGAGATAACAGTGTGATTTAATGTTGAAAGATGGAGTAAGTATCCTTCTAGGAAGACTGGCGATGATCAAGAGTTCAGGTTAAAGGAGTGTTATATATAATCGCATATGCCACTTATGGTGGAAAGTGCGTGGAAAATGCACAATGTTGATGTTGTTTTGGTTAAGTATTAATGAGGTATGGCTGAGTGCTGTGGTAGCCTTGAAAATTCTGAGAGATCGAGATACCAATCGGTGGGGAATTGTATAAGTAGTGGCAAGGATGGATTTAGTTTTATGTGACTTGATAATGAAGTTTCAAAGATTTCTATAGGATGAGACTTGTATGTGAGAGACATGGCATTTTAAGGGTCCATCAGTCAGTAGTGAAATGGCTTGGTATGGTTGGTTGATTCGAACAACCAAGATGATTGGTGAAAGTTGGTAAAAACTATAAGGTGATATTGTTTTGAGTTTGACATCCAGGATTAAATGACGATGATTACAAAAAAGTATAAATAAGGGGAACAAATGGTTAAGTTGCAACACCGGAGTGGAATGAAAGTTGAAAATAATTAGTGGGAGAAAATATTAAACATGAGGCCTTCATGTGGAGGTCATTGATGAGATTGTGTTTAGACTGTGAGAGGTCTAAGTATGGAGTTGAGCTGGTTGAGTTGGTAAAATTGAGATGGTTAAGCTAATAAAGAGTTTAACAATGAGTGTAAATTATGAATATGAGTTTGTAGATGGAAAAATTTCATGAGTATTTGTGGTCGAAAGACCTTATAGGGTTAATCGAAAATATAAACTATTATGAGTATGGTTAGTTTCGTATCATAAAGAGAAAGATATAGTTGTGAGTACCTAAAAAGAGGTGAAGACACGTGACAAGGAAAAATAAAGTATATGAGTATAGAATTTAATGTGAGTCGAAATTGTAGGACACGACAAAGTGCCTTTGAAACTAGAAAGTATGTGCTTGGGTGAAAGCCAAGAAAACAACGAAATGATAAGAGTAGTAACAGTAATGGAAAGAAATGGTTGTTGGGGTATTGTCAAAACAGTGAGGACAACGAAAAAAAATTAGGTATTAAAGCACGTGTGAGTTGGAAATACTCCAGGAATAACGAGTGAATGTGCATGAAAGCGATTAGATGCTTTTGAGAACGACCATGGGCCAGAAATATGGATAAATATGAGAATGAGGTAAGTTGATACCGACAAATCCGTAATATTGTTATATTATTACCTACAAATCAGCGAAAGGGAAACGGTAAACCAGAGAAAGTTTAAAATATTGTGAATTAAAAGGTCACAGAACCATGAGAGACGAGTAATTGTGAAGGATCAAAGGATAATGAGTATCATACAAAGGAGATCATGCTTGTGATAAAAGTCATATGGTAGAGATACACACTTGAGGATGCTACTTGGGAGCGGGAGGATGAGATTCTCCGATTGTATCCTGAGTTAGCGGATGAGTATGATTTAATTTTGCGGACAAAATTCTAAAAAGTTGGGGTGAATATAACACCTCACAATTTTAAATCAAGTAATTAAAATATTAAGTGAGCAATCAAGTGATGGATTAGCGAAAATCCTAAAGATTATGCCAAAATACAAAGAAAGGGCAAAACGGTAATTAGCCAACACGCAACCCTAGGAAGATAAAAATTGAGTAGAATGTCTCAGATGGTAAAAATAACCCTGGAAATGGGTTCAGAACGAAAAATTGAGTGGATAGGCAAGTTTCAGAAAAATCAGTGAATAGTGTTTTTCGCGGGTAAAAATACCGCGTTACGATTGCACCGTAAAACGTGCCAGTTGAATTTTGAGCTCTAGGTTTCAAATATGAGTTATAAATGGTCTATAGAACTAGGAAATATGATTTTTGATAATATCTGGTATAATTAAGTCAGTTTGGGGAAGCGTGCCAATCGCGCACGCAACAGCTTAAAACATTGTTTTCTCCGAACGACCGGAAAACTCTGGATTCATCTGATCAAGTATAATAAAAGGACAATGGTTAATGTTAAAAATTAGAGTTTCTAAATAGGTTTTGAATTTATGGACGTTTAGTGAAATCAGAGGAAAATTCAAATGAGTTTGAAATCGCGTGAGGTGGCGGTGGGACCCACCTCACTTAAACCACTTAAGCCACATCACCCTACCACTATTCATCATCACCCTTCCCTCCCCTTCTCATGCCAAAACCGTGCTCCTCCCCCCCAAATAACCCCATTTTTTATTCAAATTTCAATTCCTTCTAAATCCATCATTTCTTAACCAAATTTTGAGTAAGTTTCTTCACCATTTTAACGGTTTAATTCTTGGATTGAATTCATGAACCCTAAGGGGGAATTTGATGATTTGTGTTGTTAGAGAGCTCAATTTGAAAATGTGTATTAGATGATAATGTGTTAGAATGATGTATTAGAGCTAGAAATGCGATGAAATTTATTGGTGAAAATTGATGAATTTAACTTAGAAAAATTGATGATCATGCCACTGCACCTGAGGCAGATTCTGGACCGGATTTGGGAAATTAATTCCCGCTTCATTTCTCAGTCAAATTAAGCGTGTGATATATCAAAATGAAGTTTGAGATGTCTAGCTTGTAGGATAAAAATTTTAGAGCAAATGGTTGAGTGGAATGAGTGCAGTAATTCGAGCAATGTGAGTGGTTTGGAGCTGTTTTTGGGGTTGTTTGGGCTAATTGCTTATCCAACTTCAAACGGCGATAACCGGAGCAAATGAGCTCCGAATTGAGCGTATGATACCTTGTTAAAAAGGGAATTAAGTAATACAAAAGTATAATCTGAGAAGAAGGGTTGGTTGCGATCGGTTTGGTCGCAGAAAAATTTAGTGTGAAACATGTTCGAATTGGTAAAAACGTAAAGTTGGAAATAGGCTAAGTGAGTTTATGGGAACTCCTTAGTAACTTATAATAAATGATGTAAGTTATAAAAGTAGTTTAAATAAGTCTTCCACAAGAGTTTACGGTTACGGTCACAGCTTTTAATTGTTACACCTTTTTATGATTTAAATGCTCGCGTAATAGTCGGAAAAAATTTATTCTCGTTTTTATAAATGAACTGCTGTGATTGTAACTGCGCTTAATATCATAATTAATGTTAACAATACCGATACGTAGCGGGCTGTTACAAGAAGACAAAAATGATAGAGAGGGAGAGCTTGAAAAGAACTTCTGGAGCTTTTTGCGGAGATTGATCTTGGAGATTATTTTCTCTTCCTTTTGAATTCTTATTCTTCTTTTATGAATCATTGTAATTCAGCTATTACCATGTCTGGCTAGTTTCCTTCATTGTGGGTAGGGTAACGGTTGGTTAAAAAGCCAACTCTTAAAACCCATCACCCAATACATAGGACAAAAAAAGGTAAAATAATATAGGATAATATATTTATGGGATCAAAGTGTCTGCTGTAACTTTAGATAAAAGTGCCTGCTGTGCAATTAAACAGTGTCATTTTGGTCTTTTTTTTAAAGTCAAATTGCTTACTGTGCAACTCTTCCGTATTCATCTTGTTCGCATGCTAGTTTCTTTTTCCCTTAATGGCAGTGTGATATTAAGGGAAAAAGCGTTGGAAAGATCATTCAGTAATTTGACTATCTTTACTGACATATGAATTAATCGCATCGAGAGAATGACATGTTTTGGTCGGAGTGGGTGATCGCGGAACCCAATTAAAATGGCGACAATAACAAAAAAAAATGGAATGCAATAAAGTTAATATTACATGATGCTAAATGCACGATTGAACAGTTAACTTATAGTCTATTCTATAGAATGCATAATATTTCCCTTAATATCACACTGCCATTAAGGGAAAAAAGAAACTGGCATGCGAACGAGATGAATACAGAAGAGTTGCACAGTAAGTAATTTGATTTTTAAAAAAAGACCAAAACGACACCGTTTAACAGCACAGCAGGCACTCTTATGTAAAGTTACAGCAGAAACTTTAATCCCTATATTTATTGGGGAAAAAAGTATCTAATGTTACTTTAGACAACTTTGTCTAATGTTCATTGAAACGACGTAGTTTTATGGTTGAAAAATTAAAAAAATAGAATGATAAAGACTATTATAACCCTGAAAAAAATTAAAATTACAAAAACACCATGAACCCATATTTATTATGTAGGAGGAAAATAAAAGAATTTCATGCACATACAACAATAGATGAAGAGCTCGTTAATTTTTGTTTCTCTCTCTTTGATTGCTATCTCTCTCTTTTGATTGCTGTCTATGCAGGAAAACTTTTTATTTTCCTGTTTAAATGACAAATATATTACCCAATAATATAACCTTCTCTCATACAATTGGCTTTATGTGTCGGAGAATCAACTTTGTACATAACAACCTTATCAGAATTTGAGTTATCAACACATTTTTGCTCCTGTCATCATTAATTTATTATGAATTGATAAAGGAAGAGGAGCTTCATTAACTAGCATGCATAAGTAAACTTAATATGTCAACCACGGGAATTAAAGAAACAAAATACAACTGCTAAAGAATTAAAAGAATGAGATATACGATGATCACTTTGAGTGAATTAAAATAATTAACAAGTTTATTTAAATATATGAAATGCACTGAATAAAGAAAGAATATGATAGGGATTTGATATTACATCTCAACCTAAAATTAAGGTATTTGATGTATCATATTTAATTTATTCCTTTGAAATGCAGATTGACCACACTTAAATTCCCAATAGTATTTAAGAGAAATCTTTGTCATCGACTATTGTTTTGTTCTTAAAACTATATATATAACTAGAGAAAAATGTGTGTCATTTTAAATGACATACCTTATGTCCTTTTATTTTATAAAGAGGTGTGACAATAGTTGTTAAAAAATCGATTTATCACTACGGTTTTACATTTTTACGATTTTTTTTCATCAAAACGATTTTATCAATATTTCAAACGTTTTTACGTTTTTATGATTTTTTATGATTTTTTTACATTACGATTTTAAATTTTACGATTTTTTAATCTCTCTCCGATTTTGCTTAATTTTTTTTTCTTCCATGATTTATCTTTTTTTTTACTTAAAATGACATAATTTTATGTCCTTTAAAATAGTACACATTTTTTCCATATAACTATTATTATTAGAATTAATTTACTTTTGTGTCTGAGTTCTCGTCACCATTTCTTCCATGAATCCTTGTCGATCTTTTTCTCAATTGCTGGCAGTCTGGCACTTTTGAGCGAATAAACTAGATTCAGTAGTGTTGACATTTTTCTGTAAAAAATAAAAGTAAAAATAAAAATAAAAATAAAAAAATTTGCTGAAGGAATCTTCGCTTAATTAGGGTCAATTAAGAAAAGAATAGACAGAACATCAAACAAGTGATGTTGGCCATATCAAATACTCATCACATCTGAATGCATGTATAAAGAATTAATTCACGGGTTACACACAACATTTAGGCTAAAATTCGGAAATTAGAGCAGACACATAATGTTCAAGTGATGGTGGTTTGTTGTATAGGAGTTCATATGGTGGTTTGTTATTTAAAAGTGGTGTGCAGGTGCTGTTTATGATGTGTATGGCATGAGAAATTGCATAGGTCCATAGGCTAAGTGGTAATTTGGCTTGAAAGAAAAGAGAACGAGCTGCATTAAGGATATGTTGGTGTTTACGTTCTGCAACCCCATTTTGTTGGGGTGATTCAACACAAGAACGTTGATGTTCAATCCCTTTTGAGAGATAGAAATCAGTCATAAGGAATTCAGCTCCATTATCACTTCTGATGATTTTTATGGAGGATTTGAATTGATTTTCAACATAGGTAGTAAAGTGTTTTAAATTGTTTCGTGCCTCAGCTTTGTTCTTTAAAAGAATAGCCCATGTAAAACGTGTATAGTCATCTACAATTGTTAAGAAATATCGATGGCCATGTAAAGAAGTTGTGGAGAAGGGACCCCAAATGTCAGTATGTATTAATTGGAAAGGAAATGTAGTTTTGATTGTACTAGAAATGTAAGGTAATTTTCTTTGTTTTGAGAAATGACATATATCACAGGGATCTATTTTATTACATGAAATGAAAGGGAAGTAGATGGACATGGTCTTCATGACTGGTTCAGAAGGATGACCAAGTCTTTGGTGCCATATCAATGCATCATTGGAGTTCACTTTATTGCAGAAACTTTTCTTTACAGATCCTTCATGTGTCTTCAATATGTAGAGTCCATCTAATTGTTTAGCTGAACCAATCGTCTGGTTGGTTGATATCTGTTGGATGAAACAAGTTAAGTCATGAAAAAGAATGTAGGATTGGGTGTCTTGAAGAAGTTTGGTTACTGAAATCAAATTGACACGAAAGGATGGTACATAGAGAACATTTTTAAGAACTAAAGAATCAGAAATTCTTGTTGTGCCTGATTGTGTTGTGGTAATTTGAGTGCCATTTGGAAGTGTGATGTGTATGGGATTTATGGATTGGACACATGAAAGATTAGAGAAAATATATGTGATGTGATCTGTAGCTCCAGTGTCCAGAATCCAATGGTTTGATTTTATACCTGATATTGTGTTACCTATATTGAAAGCAGATGAGTGGGTTTGAATCATATTGGATGAGTGAGGCAGCTTTGATCTTTGTAGAAGTTCCAGAATTTCTTGATGTTGTTCTTTTGAAAAGGCAAGATTCAGAGATTCTGGTTCAGGTTCTGGATCAGTATTGTGTACACTATCATCAAATTCTAGTGAAACAAAGTTTGTAGCAGCAGCAGCAGCATATGGTCTTCTGGTTTGGTATCCTGGTGGAAATCCATGCTTGAGATAGCATGTCTCGATGGTATGGTTTGTTCTCTTGCAATATGTGCAAAACTTATTTCCACGACCTCTTCCTTGATTGAAACCTTGGCCTCTTCCTTGATTAAAACCTTGGCCTCTTCCTTGATTGAAACCTTGGTTGAAGTTCTGATTGAAATTTGGATGATATCGAGTCTGTCCTCTGTCTAGTTGTCCTCTGGAATTTTGTTGTTCAGCAATATTGATGAAAGATTGTGAATCTTGGACTCTTATTTCAGGCGCCTTTCTTGCTGAAGAATCAATGAGAATACTTTGTTAACACATGGAAGAGGGTCTAATAGCATTACTTGAGCTCTCACATGTTCAAATTGGTCATTTAACCCTTTCAAGAATCTTATTACATAGTCCCTTTCACGAGTATCCTTTACTTGTGTTGCTGCTCCACATGCGCAAGATGGTAAAATTGGCTGTAAGCTTTCTAATTCATCCCATAAAATCTTTAATTGGGTGAAGTAATCTGAAACACATTTGTCTCCTTGCTGCAATTTGAAAATTTCATCTTGAAGATCAGAAATTCTAAACATATCAGTTTGAGCAAACCTGTCTTTCAAGTTGTTCCATATATCATCTGCTTTCTCCATCCAAAGCACTGATTGTGCAATGGATTCTGAGATGGATCGATTGAGCTAAGAAATTATCATAGTGTTACACCTTTCCCATGAACCAAATAGAGGACTGTCATCATCTGGTTTCTTGATTGTTCCATTAACAAAACCAAGCTTGTTCTTGGATAGGAGTGCCATACGCATTGATCTTTGCCATGTGTGGAAGTTCTTTCCATTCATTGAAGGAGATACTAAGACCAGCGATGGGCTTTCATTGGGATGTAGGTAATAGGGATTGGATTCTGGTGCTGGTGTTGTATTCTGGTATGGTACTGCTCTTTGAGTTGGTGCTGATGCTGCATCTTCCATTTTCTTGATTGATGAAAAGAAAACAGAAAATTTCGAAAGGAAGAAGAAGGAAAATCTTTTGAGAAGAATTGGGAACAAGAGAGGGTGAATACCAGAGCTCTAGATGAGCTCTGATACCATATTGAAAACTAGATAAAAGATGAAAAAGATTGAATGTATTGAATGAATTCTCAAGGTTACATTGCTGATATATATACAACAGCAATCAAACTAAAGCACGGAAGCAAAGACTCTTTAACTGTAAATAACAGAAATAACTAACATCTAACTAACTGAATTAATTACAAGCTACTGTATATATTAACAAAAAGAACAAGAAGTTAAACGACGTTGCGCCCAACACATGGAGAGAAAATAAATAAGTGTATTGTATTGATTCAAGTAATTAAAATATTAAGTGAGCAATCAAGTGATGGATTAGTGAAAATCCTAAAGATTAGGCCAAAATACAAAGAACGGGCAAAATGGTAATTAGCCAACACGCAACCCTAGGTAGATAAAAATTGAGTAGAAGGTCTCCGATGATAAAAATAACCCTGGAAATGGATTCAGAACGAAAAATTGAGTGGACAGGCAAGTTTCAGAAAAATCAGTGAATAGTGTTTTTCGCGGGTAAAAATACCGCGTTACGATTGCACCGTAAAACGTGCCAGTTGAATTTTGAGCTCTAGGTTTCAAATATGAGTTATAAATGGTTTGTTGAGTTAGGAAATATGATTTGATGAAATTTGATGGAATTGAGTCATTTTGAGAAAAATTGATGAATAGTGATTTTTCGGTGTAAAAATACTGCGGTATAATTGTACCGATAAGCGTGAAAATTTTATCAGTATTTTTGGGAAACAAAAATATGACATGAACAAGAAAAATACGTAGGTCGTGAATTTGTAGTTGAAATTGATGATTGGATTAAAGTTAAATCGCGTGTGGGACCCATCCCACTCAAATCCACTTAAATCACCTCACTTTTCCTCACAACTCACGATCTTCTCTCTCTCCTTCCCTTCTTCTTTACGCATGACAGCCCCTCCACCACCATCTTTGTGCAAAATTTTCAATTCACCATAACTTGGTCGTTTCTCCACCGAATCCATCGATTCTTGTCTTGAAATTCGATGGAAATCATCATCCGAACCCGTTCCACCGATTAGTTTCCCTTGAAACCCTCTCTTTGGTGAGTTATTGCCCATTTACAGCTGTGAATTTTTGGAGAAATTTGAGGTTCATGGAGTCATTTGAGCTTCCATTGTTTGGAGGAGTCTTGGGGTAGCATCAAGCCATGGTTGTGAGTATATTTCCATCCCATTTACATGGTTTGATTGTAGTTTATTTTCATGAACCCTACACCTTGATTTCGTGATTGGTGATGTTAGAGAGCTCAATTGAAAAATGTGTATCAGATGATAATGTCTTAGAATGATGTGTTAGAGCTAGAAATGCCATGAAAATTATTGGTGAAAAATATGGATTTTTAACTTAGAAAAATTGATGATCATGACTTTGGACTTTTGAATTTTGGTGTTGAGACTTTGTATGATGAATTGTGGCATGATGGTATGATGATATAATAGGTTGTGTGAAGGTTGGAGTGATTAAAATTGAATGGAAATTCCTTGGAATGTCATAGGGTAAAATTCGAACCTTTGAGGAAAAATTGAGAAATTGATGTTGAAAAATGAATTGGATGATGATTTGTGTAGTTATATAGTGCTTAGATGGGTTGTGTTGTGGTTGGAAAGTGTTTGAATCAATGGGAAAAAATGAATTGTGTTTAGAGACCTAAATGAGCCTAAAGTGAAATATTTCGCAAAACGATGCGTAAATGTCATAAAACGGAAAAACGACGATTGAACTAGCCTCTAAGCAACCTAAGGAAGTGTTATAAAATGAGAAATAAAATTTAGAAAAATAAATCCCCAATTAACACCTATATGGCCGAACCTCCAAGGGAAAAAAGGGGGATTTTGCGATTTTCGCGTTCTGATGTAATCCGACGCGAAAATGACGAACCGGCACTTCAATTGGCCTATTGACAACCTAATGAGACGTAACAAAATGACAAAGAAAATTTAGAAAAATAAATCTCAAATTTACACTTCATTGGCCGAACCATCAAGGGAGGATGGGGAGGATTTTTGTGATTTTGCATTTTGATGCTATTTGACGCGTACTGATGGATGTACGTAATTGTATAGGTTGTCGTACGTTGACTTGAATCCCGAATCTTGATTCAGTGAGTTGCCATTGGTCTTGGACCAAGTGGATTGAGGTAAGTAATTGGTTCAATGCATGTGTAATTGTAAAGTAGCATGTATTGTTTGAATTGTGAGTGATTAGGAATGTCCTCTGTGTAGGCATTCTGCTGTGTACCAAGTTGAGGGATAAGCTGCTGTGGAGCTTGTGGAAACAATATTTCAGGTAACCTCTTGGTACTGGGGCTTGTTCCCCTTTTCTGTTCCACCTTGCCAGTTGATGGCAACGGTAGGAAGTGTGTATGAATAGTATAGAACACATGAGCATGCATGCATTATTGCTATGGGTACTGCGGTACCGAGTCTCTGGCCAGTAGACAGTTTTATTAGCCTTCGGGCATTTTCGGACTTCCGCTGGATAGGTCTCCAGGAGGGAGTTTCAGTTGACTGCGTGTCATGGTGTGTGATCCGGGTAGGAGCACACTTGGAATGTCTTTGGCGTTTTGGTTGGTTTGGGCATCATGGTTGTGGTTTCTGTGAACACACCTTGGATGATACCCATAGGCTTATATATGCCCAGGGCGTACGTGGAATTGGGGTTACCATCCCGTATCGTCGTAGTTTGTTTCTTTATATTCCCTATTTCTCTAAATCCCTTACTATATCCCGTTTTTAAAGTGGTTGTTTTATTCTATTGATATGCATCGAAGTGAACCATTGGTTGGAGTTTTCTCCAGAACCTCTTGGTTACTGAGACATATTCGTATATTTCACCCCGTCTCGGGGAATTTATTTCAGGAGGTAGCAGTGGAGTAGGAGCAGCGGGCAAGAGGCCCGTAGAGTGAGCATTGGAGTGCTTCATGTTTTGTTTTGTTGGCCGTGTGGCCTAGGCTAGACTTAGGACATGAACATCTCATATGTATGTTGTATGAGCTTCATTAGCATATTTGTTCATGCCATTTTGCCTAAGTCTAGTAGTTATGTATTTGGTTATGTTGTCATTTGAATTTAAGTTGTAATATTGGAAGAATGTAAGTTGAGTTTAAGTTTCAAGTTGTAAATTGTAAAGCAATATTGTAATCATATTTGATGCATGACTAATGATGATGGAAGGGCCTTAGGCCTATTTTAGGGTATGATTACATGTATGATGAAAATGTGCATGAAAAAGGTGTTAGTGATTGCAACTACTTAAGGATGATTAATATGAATTATATGCCTAATGACTATAAACTGGATTGGGTTGTAAGTGCCCCAAGGCGTTGTTGGTCCTTGTGTGTGCCACCCATTGGATTATTACTGTATTATCATGTGTTTATTAGGTACATTTGAGGTTTAAATGAACGTTTACAATTTTGGGATTATTGGAAAAACAAAGGAAACTCGGCGAAATTTCTGTAGAATTGGCAGATTTTAGGCGAACTTCGGGAGAGCATATCTCCCTCCATAGAGGTCCAATAGGGACGTGCCATACGCATTTTTTAAGGTTGAAATGTCCTCTACCTTGTGTCAAAATTTGAGGAAATTCTGGGTTGATCTTCGGCCTGAAAAAAATAGAGAAACACGGACTGCTCATATGCCCCTGCACCTGAGGCAGATTCTGGACCGGACTTGGGAAATTAATTCCTGCTTCGTTTCTCAGTCAAATTAAGCGTGTGATATATCAAAATGAAGTTTGAGATGTCTAATTTGTAGGATAAAAATTTGAGAGCAAATGGTTGAATGGATTGAGTGCAGTAAATCGAGTAAGGTGAGTGATTTGGAGCTGTTTTTGGGGTTGTTTGGGCTAATTGCTTATCCAACTTCAAACGGCGATAACCGGAGCTAATGAGCTCCGAATTTAGCATATGATAGCTTGTTAAAAAGGGAATTAAGTAAGACAAAGATATACTCGGAGAAAAGAGTGTGATAGCGAGCGGTTTGGTCGCAGAAAAACTTAGAGTGAAACATGTTCGAATTGGTATAAAACGTAAAGTTGGAAATTGGCTAAGTGAGTTTATGGGAACTCCTTAGTAACTTATAATAAGTAATGTGAGTTATAAAAATAGTTTAAATAAGTCTTCCGCAAGAGTTTACAGTTACGGCCACAGCTTTTAATTATTACGCCTTTTTATGTTTTAAATGCTCGCGTAATAATCGGAAAAAGTTTATTCGCATTTTTATAAATGAACTGCTGTGATTGTAACTGCGCTTAATATCATAATTAATGTTAAAAATACCGGTGTACAACGGGCTGTTACATGCATCATCAATATTAGTTAAGTAATCTAGTCTAAACATTCAGCATATAATTTTATCTCATATATATATATATATATAATATGTGAGGTTTATATTATCTTTTTCTTTCACTTCTCTTCACATGGACCTCATACACTTTTATGTATATAGAAGATAAAATTATCTCTTACAACATAAGAAACAATTATCCAAATATATCACTTAATATTATCTTTTTAAGGGCTGTAAATACAAATGTTAACATGTAAGTTCATTCGATGCCTATAACCTGTTTTAGATAACTCATCATTAGGGGTTTGAGGGTTTCGTATATATAATAGACCAATTCCCAATACCAAATAATTTCCTTGCTAAACTTTGACCCCATAATAAATTTATGGCAAGCAAGGACCCTTTAGATTTCATTTCATCTACTTATCCTAATAAGAAATATTGGAAATTAGGTATAGCAGATGAGAAAAAAAGGTGACCCACACAATTGACGGAGAGACAGCTATTTGATCTTGTGCATGTCAGCCATGACTGACACAGACCGGGAGCAACCTTATAACAAGGGAACAAAACTATACATAGTGATACGGTGGTGGGTACTCCTTTTTTTCAAATATAAAAATTTTTATTTTCATTTTTGAAATTTTTTTTCTGGCCACCTTTAAATTTTTTCCACGTTTGGAAAAAGGAAATACCTACTTGGGTATTCCTATAGGTTGGAATTGGTTGTTGCGTTTAAAGCGTTCCATAATTCAGTACAAGGGTAGTTATATATCTTTGGATCACTTTGAAGAGACATTAATTAGGCATTGCCATATAAATCCCTGCTATGTAGATACTTAGACCATGACATTTAAATAGTTATAATTGTGTATATATTACATAATGAGGGGTGCTGCTTTTCCAATAGCAATTAAAACGTGTGATATAAGTCGCAGTTTCGGTAAGTGGGACTAGGACTCAGTTTCTGATATACCTCATGAGGCGAAAAAAAAAAAAAAAAAAGCTCAATCAGTTGATCGTGTCGTGGACCAGAGTTAATGGAGATTCCAGCACAGTGCTTTTCATTGTCCTCAATGTTTTTTTTTTTTTTGAGATGTTAAAGATATTTAATTAAAAAACTGCTGAGGGAAAACACAGATGATTTCCCTCTGGTCTGTCTAGATGTGCACGTTAAGAGGTGTAGGAAAAGGTGACAAAAAAGAAGAAAATGGTACCATGATGCAAACTAGGGCATGTGAATACAACTAAATAATTGTGATTTACTAATAACAAAATCCTCTCGCCAAGACTACTTGTGAGCTACTTCATGACACCGCTGTGCAACTAAGTTGAAAGTTGACAAAGCAATTCTTCTTTGCTTAACACTTCTTTGCAAGCAGATGGCTGAAAAACATCAAATAAGCATATCACAATGGTGGAAACTAGAATATTATGATCCTTGATGAAAATTTCTAAAGGAAAATGTAAGAAAGATAATTCCTACTTTATTGGTAGTAATAAATATTATCCGGGAACTTTTCCACAGACACTGAATTCCTGCATAAAAAAAGATTGTAATTTTTACCTGAAGCAATGACAACAATTTGCCCATTTCGGTGTCCACGTCCTTGAACATAGTTAAGCTCTCTGGAAGAGTGTTCCTTAGAAAGAATAGCATTGCTGAGGCAGCTTTTTCCTATAAAAGAAACACAAGATTATTAACTTATAATACATGTTTGAAAAATAAGATAAAGAAGACACACATGCTGATGATAATAACAATAATGACTTGCTCGGTGATAGTGAAAATATAAAGAATGGAAGGATGAGTAAAATATCTAGACACTGTTCATGCTTCCAAGCATTGCCAACGATCCCACCCCAAGTGTTCATTTCAAAGAAAAACTATCAAAAGATAAATTGCTAAAAAATTTCAACATGAGATTGAGAGGAGGTATGTATCTTGATCATAATAAGAGGAGGTACCTTTTAACTATACACCAGGGATTATACCTTTGTTTATATAGTCATGAGTGGCATACCAAAAAACTAGCAGCAAAATTCATTCAAATGAAGCAATGGATGAAGTGAATAATCTAAAACTGAATTAATCCCCTAGACTACTAGCAAAGTGAGTTTATATGTACTTCAGAGTTGTTTCTCCTGTATTTATGTTTCAGGGAAATGAAGCAACTATCTATGGGTTATGGAAGTTTGTAGATCATAATAATCAGCTTTAACATGATGCAAGTAAATTCAAATTCAATTTCACATCTATATATCTACAATACCTTCACTTTATAGTCCTGATCATTGTCAAGTGCAATAGAAAAAGCATTCAGAAGCCTAGGATGATAAAGGGTTTGCGCCACATGGACAAAGTTTGTAGGCGTCTCCATAAAATTAAAAGCTGCCAACCTAACTTGAGCATGAGAGTCTTGGAATGAATTCAAAACTTTGGTCAGCACTTCCCCAAGAAAATTTTCCATCAATACCTGCCAAAAATGTAATTAATAAACAAAGGTTAGACAGTGTGAGAAAGTAGTAAACCTCACCAGCAATTAAGTCAAAAAGTTATTAATATATATGAAAGCAAAGCAAAGAGAGTTGTTAAGATGATGAGGTCACCATTTCATCAGAGAACTCTTTTGAGATCACAGTAAGCAGTGTAATTCCAGCATGGCGCTTCTTCCATTCCTTGGAATCCAAGTAAAGAGGCAACAGTTCTGAAGCAATTGCCAATACTTTACTCCCTCCAAGTGTAACACAAAGTTGTTTCAAACACTTTATTCCAAAGTCATGGTCATGGTCATGGTCACCAACACCACCATCCTCTTCAATACACAGAAGCATTTTCATAGAAACGAGGAACAACCTAACCACAGTTTGAGAAGGAAGGTTCAGCCACACGTGTTCACCGTACTCTTTTACCTCAGTCATGGCCATAACCAACTCAAACGCCAAACGATGCGTTTCTTTGGTCAAACCCTCACTCTCCGCGATCTGAAGCGCGTCGAGAACCATGTCACTCACGTAAGGCTTCAACAGAAGAGGCTCTTGAGACACTAGATTTATCAACTCAACGAACGCGATTCGAAAATAGGTACCTTCGAAACCGTGCAATAGTGTGAACACGCCAGCCATCATCGCGCGTAAGAGCTCATGGAACAGTGAAGGATCAGAGAACAACCGAACCAAACTCACAACCGCACCAAACGACGCAACCTGAACGTTAGGGTTCGACGACGCCAGAGAAATCAAGAACGACGAATGAAGAAGGCGGCGGCGGTCGCGGAGAGCATCGCAAACAAGAAAACAACAATCGTTTGGCAACGAACACAAAACCAACAGCGCGACTTCACGAAACTTGTCGTCGTCGTTTGAAGCGATAGACGACACAAGCCATTCAAGAATCTGAGGCCAGTGTTGATGAGTTTTGTATATAGCGGAAACGGTTTCAGCGAGGACATAGAAAACGAGTCTTGGGACCTCTGACTCCATCACTATCAGAAGAAAGGTTTTGGATTCGGAAGATTTTGGATTCTTTTTCTTTTTCTTGGTCTGGTTTGGAAGGTTTTGGATTCTTGCTGAATGTTTACATTGACATGCAAGGGTTGCCTTATATATATAGAAAACTTTTTGGGCTCGTTTGGTGGGTAGTATATGATATGAGGCTGATAAGGGTAGGATATGATATGGGGCTGATAAGCCTCCTGTGTTTGATGAGCACCTGATTAGTAATCTGATAAGATTATGTTGAAGGAGAAAAGAGAAAGAAAAAATAAAATATAATGCAATAAATACAAATATATTGGGTAACGTGGGTATTTATTGGGTATCCAATATTGATATCCTATCCTATTGAATCATAACCCAGCTCCTCTCATAAGATAAGAAATCATGTATTGGATAGGATAAAAGGAGATAATAGGATAAGCTAATCATATCCTATTGACTCACCAAACAAGAGATAATTTCCTGTAATATGATAAACCCATAATTTCCTGTAGTGCGTGTTTTATTTTATTAAATTATAATAAAAATAATTCATTTTAAAATTAGGTAACAAGATAATTTAATAAAAAATAATAATATTACATCAAACTTTTCCTTATATGATCAGATAATGAATTATAAATAAAAAATATATCAAAAATTTGGTGCATTTTAACAATTTTTTAAAAGGTTTTTTATTTAAATAATAATAATAATTAATACATAACTATTAAATTCTGTTTATGATGTGTATGGCATGAGAAATTGCATAGGTCCATAGGCTAAGTGGTAATTTGGCTTGAAAGAAAAGAGAACGAGCTGCATTAAGGATATGTTGGTGTTTACGTTCTGCAACCCCATTTTGTTGGGGTGATTCAACACTAGAACGTTGATGTTCAATCCCTTTTGAGAGATAGAAATCAGTCATAAGGAATTCAACTCGATTATCACTTCTGATGATTTTTATGGAGGATTTGAATTGATTTTCAACATAGGTAGTAAAGTGTTTTAAATTGTTTCGTGCCTCAGCTTTGTTCTTTAAAAGAATAGCCCATGTAAAACGTGTATAGTCATCTACAATTGTTAAGAAATATCGATGGCCATGTAAAGAAGTTGTGGAGAAGGGACCCCAAATGTCAGTATGTATTAATTAGAAAGGAAATGTAGTTTTGATTGTACTAGAAATGTAAGGTATCAATATGTAGAGTCCATCTAATTGTTTAGCTGAACCAATCGTCTGGTTGGTTGATATCTGTTGGATGAAACAAGTTAAGTCATGAAAAAGAATGTAGGATTGGGTGTCTTGAAGAAGTTTGGTTACTGAAATCAAATTGACACGAAAGGATGGTACATAGAGAACATTTTTAAGAACTAAAGAATCAGAAATTCTTGCTGTGCCTGATTGTGTTGTGGTAATTTGAGTGCCATTTGGAAGTGTGATGTGTATGGGATTTATGGATTGGACACATGAAAGATTAGAGAAAATATATGTGATGTGATATGTGATGAGTGAGGCAGCTTTGATCTTTGTAGAAGTTCCAGAATTTCTTGATGTTGTTCTTTTGAAAAGGCAAGATTCAGAGATTCTGGTTCAGGTTCTGGATCAGTATTGTGTACACTATCATCAAATTCTAGTGAAACAAAGTTTGTAGCAGCAGCAGCAGCATATGGTCTTCTGGTTTGGTATCCTGGTGGAAATCCATGCTTGAGATAGCATGTCTCGATGGTATGGTTTGTTCTCTTGCAATATGTGCAAAACTTATTTCCACGACCTCTTCCTTGATTGAAACCTTGGCCTCTTCCTTGATTAAAACCTTGGCCTCTTCCTTGATTGAAACCTTGGTTGAAGTTCTGATTGAAATTTGGATGATATCGAGTCTGTCCTCTGTCTAGTTGTCCTCTGGAATTTTGTTGTTCAGCAATATTGATGAAAGATTGTGAATCTTGGACTCCTATTTTCAGGCGCCTTTCTTGCTGAAGAATCAATGAGAATACTTTGTTAACACATGGAAGAGGGTCTAATAGCATTACTTGAGCTCTCACATGTTCAAATTGGTCATTTAACCCTTTCAAGAATCTTATTACATAGTCCCTTTCACGAGTATCCTTTACTTGTGTTGCTGCTCCACATGCGCAAGATGGTAAAATTGGCTGTAAGCTTTCTAATTCATCCCATAAAATCTTTAATTGGGTGAAGTAATCTGAAACACATTTGTCTCCTTGCTGCAATTTGAAAATTTCATCTTGAAGATCAGAAATTCTAAACATATCAGTTTGAGCAAACCTGTCTTTCAAGTTGTTCCATATATCATCTGCTTTCTCCATCCAAAGCACTGATTGTGCAATGGATTCTGAGATGGATCGATTGAGCCAAGAAATTATCATAGTGTTACACCTTTCCCATGAACCAAATAGAGGTGTCATCATCTGGTTTCTTGATTGTTCCATTAACAAAACCAAGCTTGTTCTTGGATAGGAGTGCCATACGCATTGATCTTTGCCATGTGTGGAAGTTCTTTCCATTCATTGAAGGAGATACTAAGACCAGCGATGAGCTTTCATTGGGATGTAGGTAATAGGGATTGGATTCTGGTGCTGGTGTTGTATTTCGGTTTGGTACTACTCTTTGAGTTGGTGCTGATGCTGCATCTTCCATTTTCTTGATTGATGAAAAGAAAACAGAAAATTTCGAAAGGAAGAAGAAGGAAAATCTTTTGAGAAGAATTGGGAACAAGAGAGGGTGAATACCAGAGCTCTAGATGAGCTCTGATACCATATTGAAAACTAGATAAAAGATGAAAAAGATTGAATGTATTGAATGAATTCTCAAGGTTACATTGCTGATATATATACAACAGCAATCAAACTAAAGCACGGAAGCAAAGACTCTTTAACTGTAAATAACAGAAATAACTAACATCTAACTAACAGACTTCTAACTAACTGAATTAATTACAAGCTACTGTATATATTAACAAAAAGAACAAGAAGTTAAACGACGTTGCGCCCGGCACATGGAGAGAAAATAAATAAGTGTATTGTATTGATTCAAATAAGGTTGCTGGAGCCTGGAGACAAATTAATACCCGTATTTAAATAAATAAGTGTATTGTATTGATTCAAATAAGGTTGCTGGAGACAAATTAATACCCCTACGTTGATAAAACTGTTGGTCATAGATGAGGCAAGAATCAATTATCCTGATCTGTAGGTAGAAGTCCCAAAAACTAGTTTTTATTACTAATATTTAGACAAAAGTGGGCTCGTTCAAACAAAATCAAAAGCATGCAATAATTGACGTGTGAAAGTTGAACAAGTGAGGATACAAATATGTGTTAGATTTTTTTTAATATTATTTTTGAAAGGGGATTAAAATCCTAATTCTAAATCCGTCTTGAACTCCAAATTAGTTGGGAACCTATAAGATTACCGGAGGATAATGTTAAAAAAAACAAAAATCAGAAACATGCAACTTTTTATTAAAAAAAAAAACAAGTGTTAAGATCGATCTCTTTTTTGATTAATTTGAAAAAATTAATAAAATAAAATGAAAGATAAAAGCATTCCACATAATAAAAATATTTTATTTAACATTTATTATAACTAAAGAATTTTTATTTATTACCAAAAAAAGAGAGAGCAAGTAATCTTGCCACGTCATATCCTTTGTAGGTTGTTCCTTTAGCCCATTTGATAATGGATCATGCTAGAATCCCAGAAAGTAGAAACAAGTGTTGGAGTCAATTCTTTGCCTCAGGTGCATGGAGTATGGTTACATTTGGTTTGGAATATCACTCTATTCAATAAAAATAAAAGGGTTTGATGAAATAGTCATGGACTATCATATATTCGTATTAACAAAATTACTCTTATTAAATAGCTTAAGGCAGGTATTCTTATACTAGAATAAAAAAATTATACCTAATTTTAATTTAGCCATTGATTTGCTTTGTATATATGACTTACATATATAATAAATCAGAATCGTTAGATATAAATATGATCGACGATGCAAGATTGGAAATGTAACTGTCTAAAATGATTTTGATCCAATAGATAATTGATATTACAAAATAACCTTATTTTCTTTAACTTTTATTCCAGGCCGTTTGACGTGACATAATTACAGAAATTAGAATCCTAACATTTTCAATAATTTTCACAATAGAGAATGAAAAGACAATTATTAATTATATCAATTAAGGGTTTTATATTTCTCATTCAACATGAGAATTGAATTCTAAGTAATCTAGTCTAAACATTCATCATATATCATTTTATTTATGAGATTAATGTTTTTAATATTGTAAGAGATAATTTTATCTCATATATATATATATATATATATATATATATATATATATATATAATATGTGAGGTTTATATTATCTTTTTCTTTCACTTCTCTTCACATGGACCTCATACACTTTTATGTATATAGAAGATAAAATTATCTCTTACAACATAAGAAACAATTATCCAAATATATCACTTAATATTATCTTTTTAAGGGCTGTAAATACAAATGTTAACATGTAAGTTCATTCGATGCCTATAACCTGTTTTAGATAACTCATCATTAGGGGTTTGAGGGTTTCGTATATATAATAGACCAATTCCCAATACCAAATAATTTCCTTGCTAAACTTTGACCCCATAATAAATTTATGGCAAGCAAGGACCCTTTAGATTTCATTTCATCTACTTATCCTAATAAGAAATATTGGAAATTACGTATAACAGATGAGAAAAAAAGGTGACCCACACAATTGACGGAGAGACAGCTATTTGATCTTGTGCATGTCAGCCATGACTGACACAGACCGGGAGCAACCTTATAACAAGGGAACAAAACTATACATAGTGATACGGTGGTGGGTACTCCTTTTTTTCAAATATAAAAATTTTTATTTTCATTTTTGAAATTTTTTTTCTGGCCACCTTTAAATTTTTTCCACGTTTGGAAAAAGGAAATACCTACTTGGGTATTCCTATAGGTTGGAATTGGTTGTTGCGTTTAAAGCGTTCCATAATTCAGTACAAGGGTAGTTATATATCTTTGGATCACTTTGAAGAGACATTAATTAGGCATTGCCATATAAATCCCTGCTATGTAGATACTTAGACCATGACATTTAAATAGTTATTATCTCGTGGGACGTGGCAGCAATATATAATGTATAATTGTGTATATATTACATAATGAGGGGTGCTGCTTTTCCAATAGCGTGATATAAGTCGCAGTTTCGGTAACTGGGACTAGGACTCAGTTTCTGATATACCTCATGAGGCGAAAAAAACAAAAAAAAAAGCTCAATCAGTTGATCGTGTCGTGGACCAGAGTTAATGGAGATTCCAGCACAGTGCTTTTCATTGTCCTCAATGTTTTTTTTTTTTTTGAGATGTTAAAGATATTTAATTAAAAAACTGCTGAGGGCAAACACAGATGATTTCCCTCTGGTCTGTCTAGATGTGCACGTTAAGAGGTGTAGGAAAAGGTGACAAAAAAGAAGAAAATGGTACCATGATGCAAACTAGGGCATGTGAATACAACTAAATAATTGTGATTTACTAATAACAAAATCCTCTCGCCAAGACTACTTGTGAGCTACTTCATGACACCGCTGTGCAACTAAGTTGAAAGTTGACAAAGCAATTCTTCTTTGCTTAACACTTCTTTGCAAGCAGATGGCTGAAAAACATCAAATAAGCATATCACAATGGTGGAAACTAGAATATTATGAGCCTTGATGAAAATTTCTAAAGGAAAATGTAAGAAAGATAATTCCTACTTTATTGGTAGTAATAAATATTATCCGGGAACTTTTCCACAGACACTGAATTCCTGCATAAAAAAAGATTGTAATTTTTACCTGAAGCAATGACAACAATTTGCCCATTTCGGTGTCCACGTCCTTGAACATAGTTAAGCTCTCTGGAAGAGTGTTCCTTAGAAAGAATAGCATTGCTGAGGCAGCTTTTTCCTATAAAAGAAACACAAGATTATTAACTTATAATACATGTTTGAAAAATAAGATAAAGAAGACACACATGCTGATGATAATAACAATAATGACTTGCTCGGTGATAGTGAAAATATAAAGAATGGAAGGATGAGTAAAATATCTAGACACTGTTCATGCTTCCAAGCATTGCCAACGATCCCACCCCAAGTGTTCATTTCAAAGAAAAACTATCAAAAGATAAATTGCTAAAAAATTTCAACATGAGATTGAGAGGAGGTATGTATCTTGATCATAATAAGAGGAGGTACCTTTTAACTATACACCAGGGATTATACCTTTGTTTATATAGTCATGAGTGGCATACCAAAAAACTAGCAGCAAAATTCATTCAAATGAAGCAATGGATGAAGTGAATAATCTAAAACTGAATTAATCCCCTAGACTACTAGCAAAGTGAGTTTATATGTACTTCAGAGTTGTTTCTCCTGTATTTATGTTTCAGGGAAATGAAGCAACTATCTATGGGTTATGGAAGTTTGTAGATCATAATAATCAGCTTTAACATGATGCAAGTAAATTCAAATTCAATTTCACATCTATATATCTACAATACCTTCACTTTATAGTCCTGATCATTGTCAAGTGCAATAGAAAAAGCATTCAGAAGCCTAGGATGATAAAGGGTTTGCGCCACATGGACAAAGTTTGTAGGCGTCTCCATAAAATTAAAAGCTGCCAACCTAACTTGAGCATGAGAGTCTTGGAATGAATTCAAAACTTTGGTCAGCACTTCCCCAAGAAAATTTTCCATCAATACCTGCCAAAAATGTAATTAATAAACAAAGGTTAGACAGTGTGAGAAAGTAGTAAACCTCACCAGCAATTAAGTCAAAAAGTTATTAATATATATGAAAGCAAAGCAAAGAGAGTTGTTAAGATGATGAGGTCACCATTTCATCAGAGAACTCTTTTGAGATCACAGTAAGCAGTGTAATTCCAGCATGGCGCTTCTTCCATTCCTTGGAATCCAAGTAAAGAGGCAACAGTTCTGAAGCAATTGCCAATACTTTACTCCCTCCAAGTGTAACACAAAGTTGTTTCAAACACTTTATTCCAAAGTCATGGTCATGGTCATGGTCATGGTCACCAACACCACCATCCTCTTCAATACACAGAAGCATTTTCATAGAAACGAGGAACAACCTAACCACAGTTTGAGAAGGAAGGTTCAGCCACACGTGTTCACCGTACTCTTTTACCTCAGTCATGGCCATAACCAACTCAAACGCCAAACGATGCGTTTCTTTGGTCAAACCCTCACTCTCCGCGATCTGAAGCGCGTCGAGAACCATGTCACTCACGTAAGGCTTCAACAGAAGAGGCTCTTGAGACACTAGATTTATCAACTCAACGAACGCGATTCGAAAATAGGTACCTTCGAAACCGTGCAATAGTGTGAACACGCCAGCCATCATCGCGCGTAAGAGCTCATGGAACAGTGAAGGATCAGAGAACAACCGAACCAAACTCACAACCGCACCAAACGACGCAACCTGAACGTTAGGGTTCGACGACGCCAGAGAAATCAAGAACGACGAATGAAGAAGGCGGCGGCGGTCGCGGAGAGCATCGCAAACAAGAAAACAACAATCGTTTGGCAACGAACACAAAACCAACAGCGCGACTTCACGAAACTTGTCGTCGTCGTTTGAAGCGATAGACGACACAAGCCATTCAAGAATCTGAGGCCAGTGTTGATGAGTTTTGTATATAGCGAAAACGGTTTCAGCGAGGACATAGAAAACGAGTCTTGGGACCTCTGACTCCATCACTATCAGAAGAAAGGTTTTGGATTCGGAAGATTTTGGATTCTTTTTCTTTTTCTTGGTCTGGTTTGGAAGGTTTTGGATTCTTGCTGAATGTTTACATTGACATGCAAGGGTTGCCTTATATATATAGAAAACTTTTTTGGTGGGTAGTATATGATATGAGGCTGATAAGGGTAGGATATGATATGGGGCTGATAAGCCTCCTGTGTTTGATGAGCACCTGATTAGTAATCTGATAAGATTATGTTGAAGGAGAAAAGAGAAAGAAAAAATAAAATATAATGCAATAAATACAAATATATTGGGTAACGTGGGTATTTATTGGGTATCCAATATTGATATCCTATCCTATTGAATCATAACCCAGCTCCTCTCATAAGATAAGAAATCATGTATTGGATAGGATAAAAGGAGATAATAGGATAAGCTAATCATATCCTATTGACTCACCAAACAAGAGATAATTTCCTGTAATATGATAAACCCATAATTTCCTGTAGTGCGTGTTTTATTTTATTAAATTATAATAAAAATAATTCATTTTAAAATTAGGTAACAAGATAATTTAATAAAAAATAATAATATTACATCAAACTTTTCCTTATATGATCAGATAATGAATTATAAATAAAAAATATATCAAAAATTTGGTGCATTCGTAATACTTACTAAATTTGCCGCCATTACCATATATACATAGGACAGAGTAGGTGATATATAGGTGGTCAACACGGGATGAGAACCAAAGAGACCTAGTGTTAACCACATAGTTCACGGATATTTATAACTATTAATACATAACTACTAAACGCATATTTAAATTATTTTATTTTAAAATTAAATTATTTTATTTTAAAATTAAATTCTTTAATTTTAACAATTTTTTAAAAGGTTTTTTATTTAAATAATAATAATAATTAAGAGTTGTCAAACAAGCTGTATAACTTTTTCTTTCCCATTTATCAATTTGTATCTAAATTTAAACAAAATTTGCTTGTTTCACATACAGAAAAGGGGAGTATTATATTTATAATTTTTTTTACAAATTATAATATGTATTCTCAAAAATATACTAGATTACATTATGTATTTTTGAGAGTACATAGTGTAATTTGTAAAAATTTATAATTTTTTTTTGTAAACAGATGCTTCCTAAAAAAAAAATCATTACTCAACTATCAAACTTTATTCTTTAGCTCCCACGATGACATATAAGCAGCGGCGGAGCCACACATACGCCAGCAGGTGCCAAGGCACCTGCTTGTTTTTTTTTTACTTATTACATATATTACATAATTAATTATAATTAATCAAGCTTCAAATTATAATTTGGCACCACCTAAATAGAAAATCAAATACTCAATATAAAGTAACAATAAATTATTTAAATGCAAACAAATAATAAAGAACGTGTATAGTATGTTATTTTTGTGTTTCACCTTCTTTTATTTTTTATCTCGTATATTTTTTTTCGCTTTATTCTAATTAGTTATGTTATTTATTCTTATTCCTATTATTTTAAAAAATAAAGACATCTAAACTTAATCACAAAAATGATTAGTTAACCTATTTCAGAATTTGAGCTCAAATAAACCCCTTAAAAGTAGAGAAAAGGATTTGTCCTTTTAAAGGACAGAACCTTGTGTCCTATTGGTTTTTGACACTATATCTTACTGTTAAGACATAGTTATAATATGAAAAATTACTTTTTTTTCTCCTTTCCTCAGTCACTTCAACTGACGTGTAGAGAGAGAAAAAATAACTTTTCATGAAAATAGTTTTTTATGTTATAACTATGTCTTACCGGTAAGACATAATGTTAAAAACTAAAAAGACATAATTTGTGTTATTTAAAAGGATACACACTTAACTCTTGAAAATAACAATCATGAAACCAAATGAATAACAGGTCTATAGTTATGGAATATGAAGGTTTATTAAACTATTGTGTTTTGGGTTATTGAAAACACAAAAAATAGTCAAAAACCTAATTCCCAAATGTGAGAACTTTCCTTCGTGCTTATGGTTGTTGCAAATAAGGGAGATGTTCTCTAACGAGAGATATTGAAAATTTAAGGAATAGAGAAAATGAAAGAGAAGACGAAGGACAATGCTTATTATACATATAATTATTATATTTGATTGTTTTCATATTTTTAGGACAATGTTTGGTTCATTACTTATTATGTTGTAGGAGAAAAGTGAAATTCTTATGTTTGAAATGCTTACCGAAAAGATTAGTGTATTTTTATATTTTTTATTTGATATATAATCAATGATAATTGTTCATTTGAATTTTCAATGTTATGTGATATTATTTAGTACATAATTTAGATCATTATGCTACAATTCATATTAAATTTTTTTTCCTAATAAATATTTTAATAATTTAATATGTCAAATTTTCTGGCACCACCTAAATTATTGGGCTGGCTCCGCAACTGCATATAAGTTTACTTATGCATGTTAGTTAATGGAACTCCTCTTGCTTTATCATTTGAAAATAAATTAATGATGACATGAGCAAAAATGTGTTGATAACTCAATTTCTGATAAGATTCTTATGTGCAAAGCTAATTCACCTATAAAGTCAATTGTATTAGAAAAGATTATTTTCTTTTATTTATCTAGATTCATTAGCTGTTTTACTGTTTGGTTGGTGATGTGGTTGTAATATATTTGATTTTCCAAGTTAAAATACTAAGCTTTAAGGTCAAAAGAGCATACTTATCAATACATTTTATGGATTAATTGTTAGTTTTTCATTTTCAATGTTATTTCTCACTCAAGTTTATATTTGGATAGGAATTTAGCATGAAAAATGAGAATTTGCGCAGAAGGAAAATTTGGATCAGATGGGCGGCGCTATCAGCGCGGAATAAATGCATTTTCAGTGAAAAATCCGCGCCATCAGCGCGGAAGAAGTATGACCGGCGCTGATCGCGTTGATTAATTCAAATTCAGTACAAAAAGGCGCCATCAGCGCCGGTTTTCGAGCAGGAAGACACCGTGTTTTGAACGCGTGCGTGCAAAATTAAAAAGGGGGATCAGAAGACAAAAATGATAGAGAGGGAGAGCTTGAAAAGAACTTCTGGAGCTTTTTGCGGAGATTGATCTTGGAGATTATTTTCTCTTCCTTTTGAATTCTTATTCTTCTTTTATGAATCATTGTAATTCAGCTATGACCATGTCTGGCTAGTTTCCTTCATTGTGGGTAGGGTCACAGTTGGTTAAAAAGCCAACTCTTAAAACCTATCACCCAATACTTAGGACAAAAAAAGGTAAAATAATATAGGATAATATATTTATGGGATTAAAGTGTCTGCTGTAACTTTAGATAAAAGTGCCTGCTGTGCAATTAAACAGTGTCGTTTTGGTCTTTTTTTAAAAGTCAAATTGCTTACTGTGCAACTCTTCCGTATTCATCTTGTTCGCATGCCAGTTTCTTTTTCCCTTAATGGCAGTGTGATATTAAGGGAAAAAGCGTTGGAAAGATCATTCAGTAATTTGACTATCTTTACTGACATATGAATTAATCGCATCGAGAGAATGACATGTTTTGGTCGGAGTGGGTGATCGCGGAACCCAATTAAAATGGCGACAATAACAAAAAAAAATGGAATGCAATAAAGTTAATATTACATGATGCTAAATGCACGATTGAACAGTTAACTTATAGTCTATTCTATAGAATGCATAATATAAATAACTGGTGTAAACGAACGCCATAATATGACAATCGAAGAGTTAAAAAGATTCGCCCCATCTAAGAAGAGGGGGGAACAAGAGGTAGACTTCCGCAAAGATTTAAAATGGCATTACCTAATTGCAGTAGGGCATAAGCGAGTGCAGTAAGTAATTTGATTTTTGACCAAAACGACACCGTTTAACAACATCATTCGCAGCAGAAACTTTAATCCCTATATTTATTGGGGAAAAAAGTATCTAATGTTGCTTTAGACAACTTTGTCTAATGTTCATTGAAACGACGTAGTTTTATGGTTGAAAAATTAAAAAAATAGAATGATAAAGACTATTATAACCCTGAGCCTCAACACATTTTTGCTCCTGTCATGGAAGCAATTGCCAATACTTTACTCCCTCCAAGTGTAACACAAAGTTGTTTCAAACACTTTATTCCTAAGTCATGGTCATGGTCATGGTCACCAACACCACCATTCTCTTTACACAGAAGCATTTTCATAAAATGAAGAACAACCTAACCACAGTTTGAGAAGGAAGGTTCAGCCACACGTGTTCACCGTACTCTTTTACCTCAAAGTGATTCGAAAATAGGTACCTTCGAAACCGTGCAATAGTGTGAACACGCCAGCCATCATCGCGCGTAAGAGCTTATGGAACAGTGAAGGATCAGAGAACAACCGAACCAAACTCACAACCGCACCAAACGACGCAACCTGAACGTTAGGGTTCGACGACGCCAGAGAAATCAAGAACGACGAATGAAGAAGGCGGCCGCGGTCGCGGAGAGCATCGCAAACAAGAAAACAACAATCGTTTGGCAACGAACACAAAACCAACAGCGCGACTTCACGAAACTTGTCGTCGTCGTTGGAAGCGATAGACGACACGAGCCATTCAAGAATCTGAGGCCAGTGTTGATGAGTTTTGTATATTGCGGAAACGGTTTCAGGGAGGACATAGAAAACGAGTCTTGGGACCTCTGACTCCATCACTATCAGAAGAAAGGTTTTGGATTCAGAAGATTTTGGATTCTTTTTCTTTTTCTTGGTGTGGTTTGGAAGGTTTTGGATTCTTGCTGAATGTTTACATTGACATGCAAGGGTTGCCTTATATATATAGAAAACGTTTTTGGTGGGTAGTATATGATATGAGGCTGATAAGGGTAGGATATGATATGGGGCTGATAAGCCTCCTGTGTTTGATGAGCACCTGATTAGTAATCTGATAAGATTATGTTGAAGGAGAAAAGAGAAAGAGAAAATAAAATATAATGCAATAAATACAAATATATTGGGTAACGTGGGTATTTATTGGGTATCCAATATTGATATCCTATCCTATTGAATCCTAACCCAGCTCCTCCCATAAGATAAGAAATCATGCATTGGATAGGATAAAATGAGACAATAGGATAAGCTAATCATATCCTATTGACTCACCAAACAAGAGATAACAGGTCTGATTTTAAGATGGTTTTTCAAAATTAAAGACTTACGCAATATCTGTAAAAGTCAAAAACTGTTTTGTGTTAATATATCGGGATCATTGGTTGTACTTTCAAAGTACATCAAATGGTGTGATTTTTTTTTTTTGATAAATAATTGTGTGCTTTTAATTAGGATACCTTATTCGCTTATTTGGAGGACTAGATCAAGAAGATATGATATGCTAATTTATCATATTTTACTTTTAACTCATGTTTGGTGAATCAATAAGATATGATTAGTTTATACTATTGTCTCATTTTATCCTATTCAATATTTCTTATCTTATGGAGGAACTAGGTTAGGATTCAACGGAATAAAATAAAAATATTGAATACCCAATATATCCCCACGATATTCAATATATTTATAGTAATCTGATAAGATTATGTTGAAGGAGAAAAGAGAAATAAAAAATAAAATATAATGCAATAAATACAAATATATTGTGTAACGTGGGAATTTATTGGGTATCCAATATTGATATCCTATCCTATTGAATCCTAACCCAGCTCCTCCCATAAGATAAGAAATCATGCATTAGATAGGATAAAATGAGACAATAGGATAAGTTAATCATATCCTATTGACTCACCAAACAAGAGATAAAAATAGGATATGATAAGATAAGAAATCATGCATTGGATATGATGGGCCCAATTTTGGACAATCAATTGGGTTTTAAGCCCATGGTTATTTTGTTTTGAGATTTTAGGTCAAAGCCCATGGGTTTTCTCTCAGAACCAGCCGACAACATGGCCGCACCACCGTCTTTGAGTTTGTTCTCAACTTGGTTTTGTTGATTGTGTTTTGGTCTCTCTCTGATATTGGTGCCTCTGCTTCTTCATCTTCACCTTCACCCTCTCTCTCTCTCTCTCATATAGCTGCTACGCGGCACTCTCACCGTCGGCTTTTGCAGAAGAAGAGATAGATCCCTTTATCACCCTTCTCTACACAGTAAGTCTTCTAATTCATTGCTTTTCACTACAACTTGTTTTCTTAAAAGTTATTATGTCTGTCTAATGATTATTAGACTGAGATTAATAACATGAACTTTATGAAAACATTCATCGTTCTTTTTTTGTGTGATGCAACTGTTGGAATTACTAATACATAGCCGATTTTGTTTTTATCTGCATGCTACAAGATAGGTCAATTTTTTTATTGTATTTTGTTTTCTATTTATGCTCAAATCAGTGCATCCATCATATTGTTATTTGTTCAATAATAATTAGAAAAGTTCCAGAATCATGTATCAATCATATTTTATTTATGGACGAAATAATTATTATATGATCTGATAGTCTCTGTATTGATAATCCCTGATCATGTCAGGCCAAAAGTTCATGTCTGTTGGGTATTCTTCACTCGGTATATTTGCTGGCAAGTTTAGTTCACAACGATTCTTATAACAACCCTAAATATTGTATCATGATTAATGAAGAATTATGATAATTAATAAACGAGACATTTCAGATGAAATAGTTTATGATTAAGTAAATTAGAAGTATGGGTCCAATGGACCAAAGACATAAGCATTAGGGATCCAATAAATTCATGGATCAAAGTATAACCCAACAAAGGAAGTTTTAATTCCATTTAATGTGGACAAGTCCAAGTGATACAAAGAAAGCTCTATATGATAAAGTAAAGTCCAATAAGGTAAATGAAACCCAAATCAAGTTAAAGCCCAAAGTAAGGCCATGACATAATAAACCTAAAGAAGTACTATATGACTAGGAATTAAATTAGAATTCTTTCCCTACAAGCAAGAAGCCCACGGTTTTACTAGAGAAAACAAGCTCTAAGAAGTCAATTTAAAGTGTCATAAAATCATGGAAAAATAGGCACAAATTAGGTCAGGTTAATAGGTTAAAGGTCCATAATCTTAAGGAATAAATCATGGTCCAAAATTAAAGGAAATCTTTTCCTTCCAAGCATTTAAAATCCGCGGCCTAGGTGTAGGAAATGAATTTGATTTTATTTGATTTTCAAGCCATGAAATGCAAATCGAATTTCCTTAAGTCAAGCCAGTCAAATTCCTTTAAACAAGGAAGTTAGGATTATGATGATTAGTAGTCAATCACTTTCCCTAAATCAAGCAAATTGATGACAATAGTCAATCAATCAAATAATTCTGTTTCTTAAATCAAGGGAGCAACTTTTAATGACGATTAGTCACACATCATCAATTCCTTAAATCAAGCAATCACTAAATTTCCTTAATCAAGGAAATTGACATCATGTTCTTGTCCCTAAATTAAGCAATCTAACCTATGACAACAAATCACCACCTTACTCTCATTTAATGTGATCGAAACCTACCAGCAATCAAGTAATGGCAAGGCTTCTAGGTTGCCTATTTGAACAAGCTTTAGTCTCTCCTTTTTCCCTCTATAGCCGCGGCACTACCAAAGGAAAGAACAAAGAGTTTAGTTCATTTTGTGAAGTCCATGAATGCTTCGAAATGGTGAGTGTGTTAGTGAGAAATACCTAATTGTTCCAAGATCAAATACAAGCCTGGATCTTAGTCCTTCTTCCTAATAATTCCACCAAAGAACCCTTCATCTCTAAGCAAGAAAATCCCTCTTCTCCTCTCTTTAAGCTTGCGGCCTTGTATGTTCAAGGAGGAAGGAAGTTCATTCAAGAAGATTCAAAGTAGTCAAAGGTCAAGAAGTGTTTCCTTAAGTCGTTGATCATCATCAAAGGTAAGCCTATGAACCTTCTTGGTTAGGAATGACATGTAAAAGCATGAAAGTGATATCCTAAGTATATGATCCCTAGAAGGCCGAACCATGTATGATAATTATAAGCATGAAGAGATGTTTAAATGATATGAAAGATGATGAAATGATGATGTTAGATTAGCATGTTTAGTAGCCTAGGTTCTAAATCAATTTTGCATGATCATAACCTTAGTTGGCCGAATATATAAGATGATGTTTTGAATGATGCTCTAGGATTTAAATATGATAAATTATCAATAATGTTAGAAGCATGTTTTAGAAGTAATCCCTTAGGTATTTTAGGGCAATAAGGCTGAATGGTATGTAGCTAAAAGAGGTTTTATTTGATTAATGTTGAAAGGATCTAACCATGTTAAGTTAATAATATAATTGAAAGCATGTTTTAAAAATTATATTCCTAGATGTTTATCTATGGTGGCCGAACCTATACATGCCTAGAATGAAATCTTTAATAATTCTATTAAGTGTTATGATGACCTAATAATGTCCTAAAACCTACACAAGTGGGTAAGTAAGCAAAACAACTCCTCTAGGTAATTAAACCTGCAAAGCCGAGACCTATACATGGATAAAACACAAATGTTGAATGTTATATAAGTTACTAAAAGATGATATGATGATGTTAGGGAGTCAAGGGAGCAAACAAGCAAGTAAAGAGATCAAAAGTTGAAAGTATACAAGTAAAGAACGACAAGCACTGTAAGTGTTTACAGTTGTTGAAGTAATCTCTCTATGTATGCCACCATTATGAAACTATGATAAGTTATGGTCTGACTGCAATATGTTTATAGTGCTTTACATTATGTGATTATGATATTTTTGAAACTTAAAACCATGCTATTAAATGTTGGCCTGTGCACTGATACTCCAGTTGCAACCTGACGAGGACTCTGGGTATCTCCGTAAGTCCGTAAAAGCCGGCAGGAATATGATGATGATGATGATGGCATGATATTTTTATATGATGATGTTAAATGTTCCATTTTGTATTGTTATTATAAACTGTTGCAGGAGTAAGCGTCATAGTTGGAGAATGCTCCAGCTGTGAACCTTACTGAGATTTTCCCCAAAATCTCACCCCCCTTGACCATCCATTTCAGGAAAAGATGAAAGAAAGTAATAAGAAAGTTATGTGGGAATGAAAGGGTAAGAGACTGGTACGTAAAGAAGAAGAAACTCCACCTACCTGGGAAGAGAAACTAAAGGATCTAACAGATAGAGGCCTATGGACTGAGGCTATGAAATTATTAATAGAAGCTTTTCCACATTATGATTTCGATGAAGCACTAAGTACACAATGGCTAGAGGAACCACAACCACATTATGACTGGGCTTATGATGCGGCATAAATTATGTTTTTATTTATGATTAGTTAATCTTTTTGGGATTACATTAAATAATGTTTAGTGTTATTTATTTTGTATTGACGTTTTAACGCTTTTAATTTTATATGGAATAAGTATGGTTATGTGTTTCCATTCCGCACTCTGATATTTGCATTCGTAAAGTTTAAATTTAGACTTCCGCGCGTAGAATGCATGATGAAGGTGCACCCTATATGTATTTACATTTGGGGTGTTACATTTATGGTATCAGAGCAAAATTTCGGATTAGGATGGAACACTAACCATTTGCTGTATCTATGTACAGCAAGATGCCTCCACGAAGAACCCCTACGCAAGATATACAAGGACAAATTAACACGTTGCGGGACACCATCACCCAATTACAAACCAACACGGGAGATATGTTTCAGAATATAATGAATGAGATCAGAAGGAACCCAAATGCTAATGCAAACAATAACGGAGCAAGCGGCTCGGGAACAGGAGCCGGGGGTCATGGTGAAGGACCCCGACCTCCTCCAGGAAACGGTGTGGCAGGTCAAGATAACCAAGGACTACTGTTGACGTTTAGAAAGCACAAACCACCCTCCTTTCAAGGAAGTCCTGACTCAATGGCAGCTGTACAATGGCTGCAAGCAATGGACAAGATTTTTCGAGTTATCCAATGCACCGACGATCAGAAGGTGCTATTCTCGACGTACATGCTGGAAGGAGATGCTCACCACTGGTGGGCGAATGCGTCCCAACCGTTGGAAATGCAGAATGCGGTTATAACTTGGGCCGTGTTCGAGGAAATGTTCTTGGAGAAATACTTTCCGATGTCAATTCGGGATAGTAAACAAGGAGAATTTGACAAACTGGTTCAAGGAACGATGACGGTGGACCAGTATCATGCTAAGTTTAATGAGTTACTAAGATTGGCAACGTACAGAGGAGCAATGCCTTTACCAGACTTTCTGATGGCGAAGTTTCGAAGGGGTCTGAATCCCAGAATTGCTGAGCTAGTAGCCGGCAACGACCCATGTGACTTTGCAACCCTAATCAATCGATGCAGAAGAGTGGAAGCTATTGGCCAACAGAAGAAACCCGTGGAAGCTAGCGGGAATGGTTATAAAGGAAAGACTGGACCATGGCGAGGAAACAACGGAGGAAAGCCCTGGCAGCCCAGGCGAGATGACAACAAGTTCAAGAGACCCGGAAACTACCGGGGAAACAACAGCCACAACAACAAACCTCCGAACTGTCCAAAATGCAAGAAGCCCCATTACGGTAACTGTCTAAGTGGAACCCCAAACTGCTACAAGTGTGGAAAAGAAGGACACTATGTCAAGAACTGTCCACTATGGGGAAACCAACAAGCAACAGAAGAAGCACCAAGGATGGGCAGAGTTTACACCCTCGATCAACACACGGCAGACCAGGCAGCTGAATTGGTCAAAGGTACGATCTATATTTGCCATGAAAATTTAGATGTACTATTTGATTCTGGTGCTACGAATTCGTTTGTCGCCGATTATATGGCGAAAGCGTACGATTTATTTACTGATAGACTGCAAGTACCTATGCGGATCATGACCGCGACGGGAAAAGTTGCTAAGGCGTACCTACTATGTAGAGACGTCGCATTTATCTATGAAGGAAAGAAGTACAAACAGGACTTCATAGTCCTCCCACTAGAGAAGATCAATGTGATTCTAGGGATGGACTGGCTCGCCAAGCAGCGAGTGGTGATTGACTGCAGCAATCGCAGTTTGATTATCAGCAAAGAAGGAGCAGAAGAAAACTCAGCGCCTGAAACAGGAGAATGCTCCATGATGATGATGGGAACTCTTGTAGGAGAAGAAGAAATACCACTGTCCAACATTCTAGTGGTTAAGGAGTTTGAGGATGTTTTTCCCGATGATATCACCAATTTCCCTCCAGAACGAGAGGTACAATTTTCAATTGAGCTAGTACCGGAAACTGGGCCAATTTCAATTGCGCCCTACCGTATGTCACCACTTGAACTTGTGGAATTAAAGAAGCAATTGGAAGACTTAATAAAGAAAAATTTTATCAGACCCAGTGTGTCTCCATGGGGAGCGCCAATATTATTTGTGAAGAAGAAGGACGGGTCAATGAGACTATGCACGGATTACCGACAGCTCAACAAGGTTACTGTGAAGAACAAGTACCCACTGCCTCGTATTGAGGACTTAATTGATCAGCTGAGAGGTGCAAGAGTATTTTCAAAGATCGATCTCCGATCAGGATATCATCAGATCCGGATCAAGCCGGAAGACGTTCCGAAGACAGCATTCAGATCAAGATATGGGCACTACGAGTACCTGGTCATTCCTTTCGGACTGAAAAATGCCCCAGCAGTGTTCATGGGGTATATGAATCAAATATTCAAACCTTATCTGGATCAATTTGTTGTCGTGTTTATCGATGACATATTGATATACTCAAAGAGCAAGGAGGAGCATGAGGAGCATCTGAGAATCGTGCTGCAAATATTACGGGAGAAACAGCTATACGCCAAACCATCCAAATGTGAATTTTGGCTGCCCGAGATTCAATTCCTTGGGCATGTGATATCAGATAAAGGAGTAGCGGTGGACCCCAGTAAAATCAAAGCAGTAGTTGACTGGGAGCGACCCAAGACGGTCACAGAGATAAGAAGCTTTCTTGGATTGGCAGGGTATTATAGAAGATTTATTGAAGGATTCTCGAAGCGGGTGTTACCACTCACCCGATTGACAAGGAAGGAAGTCCCTTTTGTGTGGACTGATGAATGCGAAGTTTGCTTTCAGGAGTTAAAGAAGATGCTGACGACAGCCTCAGTGCTGACATTACCAAACCCTGAAGAACCATTTGAAGTTTATTGTGATGCCTCAAAGATGGGTTTGGGATGTGTGCTTATGCAAAATGGCAGACCAGTCGCGTACGCATCTCGACAGTTGAAGTCACATGAAGAGAATTATCCCACTCATGATCTTGAGTTGGCAGCAATCGTATTTGCTTTGAAGATATGGCGTCATCACTTATACAGTGCTACTACGACAATATATAGTGACCACAAAAGCCTCAAGTACTTATTTGATCAGAAGGAGCTGAACATGAGACATCGTCGATGGATGGAATTCCTGAAAGATTATGACTTTGAACTAAAGTATCAGCCCGGCAAGGCGAATGTAGTTGCTGATGCCTTGAGCAGAAAAGTCAGAGGAATTGCAAGTATGATGATAGCCGAACAACAATTGATTGAAGATTTCCGAGATTTAAATCTCGCAGTGGTAAACAGTGAATGCGGACAGGAATATTACGCAGTACAAATCCAAGATGAACTCTTAGAGAGGATCAAGGAAGCCCAACAAGCCGTAGATTGTTTGAAACGGTTAAGAAATCAACCTGGAGTTAGTTTAAATTAACAAGGTATAATTACCTTTCAAGGGAAAATTGTCGTCCCTACACGACTCTTGAGAGATGAAGTGATGGAAATAGCCCACAAGAGTCAGTACTCGATTCACCCAGGAGCCACCAAAATGTACGCAGACATGAAGAATAATTTCTGGTGGAAAGGAATGAAGAGAGATGTTGGAAGATTCGTAAGCAAATGTATGGTGTGCCAGAAAGTAAAGATAGAGCATCAACGACCAGCGGGCACCCTACAGCCCTTGCATATTCCCGAATGGAAATGGCAAAGTATTTCTATGGACTTTGTAACCAGTCTACCCAGAACTCAAGCAGGCAACGATGCCATCTGGGTAGTGGTCGACAGATTGACCAAGTCAGCACACTTTATACCGGTGAAAGGAACGTACACGACAGAGAAGCTGGCTCAAATTTATGTGAAGGAGATTGTAAGAATGCACGGAGTACCAGAAAGTATAATCAGTGATCGGGATCCTAAGTTTACATCCCGATTCTGGTATTCATTACAGCAGGCGTTCGGAACTCAATTACGATTGAGTACGGCGTACCATCCGCAGACAGACGGACAGACTGAAAGAACAATACAGACACTGGAAGACATGTTAAGAGCTTGCGCTTTAGAAAGAGAAGGTTGTTGGGATCAGTATCTGCCTTTGGCAGAATTTTCTTACAACAACAGTCATCATGCAAGTATAGGAATGGCCCCGTATGAAGCTCTGTATGGAAGAAGGTGTCGAACACCTGTATGCTGGGAAGAAGTGGGCGATAAAGAAATGTTTGGGCCAGATATGGTGAACGAAACAACTAAGCAGATAAAGATGATTCGTGACAGGATGCAGAAGGCTCAGGACAGACAAAAGAGTTATTATGATTTGAAGCACCGACCCCTAGACTTTGAAGTAGGGGAACATGTATTTGTTAAGCTCTCTCCTATTACAGGTATTGGAAGAGCACTCGGTGTAAGAAAGTTAAGTCCGCGTTATATCGGTCCTTATCAGATTCTGAAAAGGGTGGGGCCGGTAGCTTATCAGTTGGCATTACCTCCAAATTTGGCAAATCTTCACGATGTATTTCATGTTAGCCAATTGAAGAAATATGTAGCCGATCCCTCACATGTTGTATTACCGGATGAAGTGGAAGTACGACCTAATTTGAAGATCCCGGTGGTACCAATCAAGATTCTGGATAGAGAAGAGAAGCAGCTTTGCAGCAAGGTGATACCCATGGTAAAAGTGCAATGGCAAGGAAGGACTCCCGAAGAAGCAACTTGGGAGCGAGAAGATGAGATTAGACAGAAGTACCCCGAGTTATAGTAATTTTCGGGACGAAAATTTTATTAGTGGGGGAGGATATAACAACCCTAAATATTGTATCATGATTAATGAAGAATTATGATAATTAATAAACGAGACATTTCAGATGAAATAGTTTATGATTAAGTAAATTAGAAGTATGGGTCCAATGGACCAAAGACATAAGCATTAGGGATCCAATGAATTCATGGATCAAAGTATAACCCAACAAAGGAAGTTTTAATTCCATTTAATGTGGACAAGTCCAAGTGATACAAAGAAAGCTCTATATGATAAAGTAAAGTCCAATAAGGTAAATGAAACCCAAATCAAGTTAAAGCCCAAAGTAAGGCCATGACATAATAAACCTAAAGAAGTACTATATGACTAGGAATTAAATTAGAATTCTTTCTCTACAAGCAAGAAGCCCACGGTTTTACTAGAGAAAACAAGCTCTAAGAAGTCAATTTAAAGTGTCATAAAATCATGGAAAAATAGGCACAAATTAGGTCAGGTTAATAGGTTAAAGGTCCATAATCTTAAGGAATAAATCATGGTCCAAAATTAAAGGAAATCTTTTCCTTCCAAGCATTTAAAATCCGCGGCCTAGGTGTAGGAAATGAATTTGATTTTATTTGATTTTCAAGCCATTAAATGCAAATCGAATTTCCTTAAGTCAAGCCAGTCAAATTCCTTTAAACAAGGAAGTTAGGATTATGATGATTAGTAGTCAATCACTTTCCCTAAATCAAGCAAATTGATGACAATATGTCAATCAATCAAATAATTCTGTTTCTTAAATCAAGGGAGCAACTTTTAATGACGATTAGTCACACATCATCAATTCCTTAAATCAAGCAATCACTAAATTTCCTTAATCAAGGAAATTGACATCATGTTCTTGTCCCTAAATTAAGCAATCTAACCTATGACAACAAATCACCACCTTACTCTCATTTAATGTGATCGAAACCTACCAGCAATCAAGTAATGGCAAGGCTTCTAGGTTGCCTATTTGAACAAGCTTTAGTCTCTCCTTTTTCCCTATAGCTGCGGCACTACCAAAGGAAAGAACAAAGAGTTTAGTTCATTTTGTGAAGTCCATGAATGCTTCGAAATGGTGAGTGTGTTAGTGAGAAATACCTAATTGTTCCAAGATCAAATACAAGCCTGGATCTTAGTCCTTCTTCCTAACAATTCCACCAAAGAACCCTTCATCTCTAAGCAAGAAAATCCCTCTTCTCCTCTCTTTAAGCTTGCGGCCTTGTATGTTCAAGGAGGAAGGAAGTTCATTCAAGAAGATTCAAAGTAGTCAAAGGTCAAGAAGTGTTTCCTTAAGTCGTTGATCATCATCAAAGGTAAGCCTATGAACCTTCTTGGTTAGGAATGACATGTAAAAGCATGAAAGTGATATCCTAAGTATATGATCCCTAGAAGGCCGAACCATGTATGATAATTATAAGCATGAAGAGATGTTTAAATGATATGAAAGATGATGAAATGATGATGTTAGATTAGCATGTTTAGTAGCCTAGGTTCTAAATCAATTTTGCATGATCATAACCTTAGTTGGCCGAATATATAAGATGATGTTTTGAATGATGCTCTAGGATTTAAATATGATAAATTATCAATAATGTTAGAAGCATGTTTTAGAAGTAATCCCTTAGGTTTTTTAGGGCAATAAGGCCGAATGGTATGTAGCTAAAAGAGGTTTTATTTGATTAATGTTGAAAGGATATAACCATGTTAAGTTAATAATATAATTGAAAGCATGTTTTAAAAATTATATTCCTAGATGTTTATCTATGGTGGCCGAACCTATACATGCCTAGAATGAAATCTTTAATAATTCTATTAAGTGTTATGATGACCTAATAATGTCCTAAAACCTACACAAGTGGGTAAGTAAGCAAAACAACTCCTCTAGGTAATTAAACCTGCAAAGCCGAGACCTATACATGGATAAAACACAAATGTTGAATGTTATATAAGTTACTAAAAGATGATATGATGATGTTAGGGAGTCAAGGGAGCAAACAGGCAAGTAAAGAGATCAAAAGTTGAAAGTATACAAGTAAAGAACGACAAGCACAGTAAGTGTTTACAGTTGTTGAAGTAATCTCTCTATGTATGCCACCATTATGAAATTATGATAAGTTATGGTCTGACTGCAATATGTTTATAGTGCTTTACATTATGTGATTATGATATTTTTGAAACTTAAAACCATGCTATTAAATGTTGGCTTGTGCACTGATACTCCAGTTGCAACCTGACGAGGACTCTGGGTATCTCCGTAAGTCCGTAAAAGCCGGCAGGAATATGATGATGATGATGATGGCATGATATTTTTATATGATGATGTTAAATGTTCCATTTTGTATTGTTATTATAAATTGTTGCAGGAGTAAGCGTCATAGTTGGAGAATGCTCCAGCTGTGAACCTTACTGAGATTTTCCCCAAAATCTCACCCCCCTTGACCACCCATTTCAGGAAAAGATGAAAGAAAGTAATAAGAAAGTTATGTGGGAAAGAAAGGGTAAGAGACTGGTACGTAAAGAAGAAGAAACTCCACCTACCTGGGAAGAGAAACTAAAGGATCTAACAGATAGAGGCCTATGGACTGAGGCTATGAAATTATTAATAGAAGCTTTTCCACATTATGATTTCGATGAAGCACTAAGTACACAATGGCTAGAGGAACCACAACCACATTATGACTGGGCTTATGATGCGGCATAAATTATGTTTTTATTTATGATTAGTTAATCTTTTTGGGATTACATTAAATAATGTTTTGTGTTATTTATTTTGTATTGACGTTTTAACGCTTTTAATTGTATATGGAATAAGTATGGTTATGTGTTTCCATTCCGCACTCTGATATTTGCATTCGTAAAGTTTAAATTTAGACTTCCGCGCGTTGAATGCATGATGAAGGTACACCCTATATGTATTTACATTTGGGGTGTTACATTTATGGTATCAGAGCAAAAATGTGTTGATAACTCAATTTCTGATAAGATTCTTATGTGCAAAGCTAATTCACCTATAAAGTCAATTGTATTAGAAAAGATTATTTTCTTTTATTTATCTAGATTCATTAGCTGTTTTACTGTTTGGTTGGTGATGTGGTTGTAATATATTTGATTTTCCAAGTTAAAATACTAAGCTTTAAGGTCCAAAGAGCATACTTATCAATACATTTTATGGATTAATTGTTAGTTTTTCATTTTCAATGTTATTTCTCACTCAAGTTTATATTTGGATAGGAATTTAGCATGAAAAATGAGAATTTGCGCAGAAGGAAAAATTGGATCAGATGGGTGGCGCTATCAGCGCGGAATAAATGCATTTCCAGTGAAAAATCCGCGCCATCAGCGCGGAAGAAGTATGACCGGCGCTGATAGCGTGGATTAATTCAAATTCAGTACAAAAAGGCGCCATCAGCGCCGATTTTCGAGCAGGAAGACACCGTGTTTTGAACGCGTGCGTGCAAAATTAAAAAGGGGGATCAGAAGACAAAAATGATAGAGAGGGAGAGCTTGAAAAGAACTTCTGGAGCTTTTTGCGGAGATTGATCTTGGAGATTATTTTCTCTTCCTTTTGAATTCTTATTCTTCTTTTATGAATCATTGTAATTCAGCTATGACCATGTCTGGCTAGTTTCCTTCATTGTGGGTAGGGTCACAGTTGGTTAAAAAGCCAACTCTTAAAACCTATCACCCAATACTTAGGACAAAAAAAGGTAAAATAATATAGGATAATATATTTATGGGATTAAAGTGTCTGCTGTAACTTTAGATAAAAGTGCCTGCTGTGCAATTAAACAGTGTCGTTTTGGTCTTTTTTTAAAAGTCAAATTGCTTACTGTGCAACTCTTCCGTATTCATCTTGTTCGCATGCCAGTTTCTTTTTCCCTTTATTCTAATTAGTTATGTTATTTATTCTTATTCCTATTATTTTAAAAAATAAAGACATCTAAACTTAATCACAAAAATGATTAGTTAACCTATTTCAGAATTTGAGCTCAAATAAACCCCTTAAAAGTAGAGAAAAGGATTTGTCCTTTTAAAGGACAGAACCTTGTGTCCTATTGGTTTTTGACACTATATCTTACTGTTAAGACATAGTTATAATATGAAAAATTACTTTTTTTTCTCCTTTCCTCAGTCACTTCAACTGACGTGTAGAGAGAGAAAAAATAACTTTTCATGAAAATAGTTTTTTATGTTATAACTATGTCTTACCGGTAAGACATAATGTTAAAAACTAGAAAGACATAATTTGTGTTATTTAAAAGGATACACACTTAACTCTTGAAAATAACAATCATGAAACCAAATGAATAACAGGTCTATAGTTATGGAATATGAAGGTTTATTAAACTATTGTGTTTTGGGTTATTGAAAACACAAAAAATAGTCAAAAACCTAATTCCCAAATGTGAGAACTTTCCTTCGTGCTTATGGTTGTTGCAAATAAGGGAGATGTTCTCTAACGTGAGATATTGAAAATTTAAGGAATAGAGAAAATGAAAGAGAAGACGAAGGACAATGCTTATTATACATATAATTATTATATTTGATTGTTTTCATATTTTTAGGACAATGTTTGGTTCATTACTTATTATGTTGTAGGAGAAAAGTGAAATTCTTATGTTTGAAATGCTTACCGAAAAGATTAGTGTATTTTTATATTTTTTATTTGATATATAATCAATGATAATTGTTCATTTGAATTTTCAATGTTATGTGATATTATTTAGTACATAATTTAGATCATTATGCTACAATTCATATTAAATTTATTTTCCTAATAAATATTTTAATAATTTAATATGTCAAATTTTCTGGCACCACCTAAATTATTGGGCTGGCTCCGCAACTGCATATAAGTTTACTTATGCATGTTAGTTAATGGAACTCCTCTTGCTTTATCATTTGAAAATAAATTAATGATGACATGAGCAAAAATGTGTTGATAACTCAATTTCTGATAAGATTCTTATGTGCAAAGCTAATTCACCTATAAAGTCAATTGTATTAGAAAAGATTATTTTCTTTTATTTATCTAGATTCATTAGTTGTTTTACTGTTTGGTTGGTGATGTGGTTTTAATATATTTGATTTTCCAAGTTAAAATACTAAGCTTTAAGGTCAAAAGAGCATAATTATCAATACATTTTATGGATTAATTGTTAGTTTTTCATTTTCAATGTTATTTCTCACTCAAGTTTATATTTGGATAGGAATTTAGCATGAAAAATGAGAATTTGCGCAGAAGGAAAATTTGGATCAGATGGGCGGCGCTATCAGCGCGGAATAAATGCATTTTCAGTGAAAAATCCGCGCCATCAGCGCGGAAGAAGTATGACCGACGCTGATAGCGTGGATTAATTCAAATTCAGTACAAAAAGGCGCCATCAGCGCCGATTTTCGAGCAGGAAGACACCGTGTTTTGAACGCGTGCGTGCAAAATTAAAAAGGGGGATCAGAAGACAAAAATGATAGAGAGGGAGAGCTTGAAAAGAACTTCTGGAGCTTTTTGCGGAGATTGATCTTGGAGATTATTTTCTCTTCCTTTTGAATTCTTATTCTTCTTTTATGAATCATTGTAATTCAGCTATGACCATGTCTGGCTAGTTTCCTTCATTGTGGGTAGGGTCACAGTTGGTTAAAAAGCCAACTCTTAAAACCTATCACCCAATACTTAGGACAAAAAAAGGTAAAATAATATAGGATAATATATTTATGGGATTAAAGTGTCTGCTGTAACTTTAGATAAAAGTGCCTGCTGTGCAATTAAACAGTGTCGTTTTGGTCTTTTTTTAAAAGTCAAATTGCTTACTGTGCAACTCTTCCGTATTCATCTTGTTCGCATGCCAGTTTCTTTTTCCCTTAATGGCAGTGTGATATTAAGGGAAAAAGCGTTGGAAAGATCATTCAGTAATTTGACTATCTTTACTGACATATGAATTAATCGCATCGAGAGAATGACATGTTTTGGTCGGAGTGGGTGATCGCGGAACCCAATTAAAATGGCGACAATAACAAAAAAAAAATGGAATGCAATAAAGTTAATATTACATGATGCTAAATGCACGATTGAACAGTTAACTTATAGTCTATTCTATAGAATGCATAATATAAATAACTGGTGTAAACGAACGCCATAATATGACAATCGAAGAGTTAAAAAGATTCGCCCCATCTAAGAAGAGGGGGAACAAGAGGTAGACTTCCGCAAAGATTTAAAATGGCATTACCTAATTGCAGTAGGGCATAAGCGGGTGCCTTCCTGGTTGATCTTTCCAACGCTTTTTCCCTTAATATCACACTGCCATTAAGGGAAAAAAGAAACTGGCATGCGAACGAGATGAATACAGAAGAGTTGCACAGTAAGTAATTTGATTTTTAAAAAAAGACCAAAACGACACCGTTTAACAGCACAGCAGGCACTCTTATGTAAAGTTATAGCAGAAACTTTAATCCCTATATTTATTGGGGAAAAAAGTATCTAATGTTTCTTTAGACAACTTTGTCTAATGTTCATTGAAACGACGTAGTTTTATGGTTGAAAAATTAAAAAAATAGAATGAAAAAGACTATTATAACCCTGAAATAAATTAAAATTACAAAAACACCATGATTTCCGCTCCAAAACGACGTCGTTTTGGTGAACATGATATAAAGTTATCTAAAGTAACTTTAGAAAAAATAAACCCATATTTATTATGTAGGAGGAAAATAAAAGAATTTCATGCACATACAACAATAGATGAAGAGCTCGTTAATTTTTGTTTCTCTCTCTTTGATTGCTATCTCTCTCTTTTGATTGCTGTCTATGCAGGAAAACTTTTTATTTTCCTGTTTAAATGACAAATATATTACCCAATAATATAACCTTCTCTCATACAATTGGCTTTATGTGTCGGAGAATCAACTTTGTACATAACAACCTTATCAGAATTTGAGTTATCAACACATTTTTGCTCTTGTCATCATTAATTTATTATGAATTGATAAAGGAAGAGGAGCTTCATTAACTAGCATGCATAAGTAAACTTAATATGTCAACCACGGGAATTAAAGAAACAAAATACAACTGCTAAAGAATTAAAAGAATGAGATATACGATGATCACTTTGAGTGAATTAAAATAATTAACAAGTTTATTTAAATATATGAAATGCACTGAATAAAGAAAGAATATGATAGGGATTTGATATTACATCTCAACCTAAAATTAAGGTATTTGATGTATCATATTTAATTTATTCCTTTGAAATGCAGATTGACCACACTTAAATTCCCAATAGTATTTAAGAGAAATCTTTGTCATCGACTATTGTTTTGTTCTTAAAACTATATATATAACTAGAGAAAAATGTGTGTCATTTTAAATGACATACCTTATGTCCTTTTATTTTATAAAGAGGTGTGACAATAGTTGTTAAAAAATCGATTTATCACTACGGTTTTACATTTTTACGATTTTTTTCATCAAAACGATTTTATCAATATTTCAAACGTTTTTACGTTTTTATGATTTTTTATGATTTTTTACATTACGATTTTAAATTTTACGATTTTTTAATCTCTCTCCGATTTTGCTTAATTTTTTTTTCTTCCATGATTTATCTTTTTTTTTTACTTAAAATGACATAATTTTATGTCCTTTAAAATAGTACACATTTTTTCCATATAACTATTATTATTAGAATTAATTTACTTCTGTGTCTGAGTTCTCGTCACCATTTCTTCCATGAATCCTTGTCGATCTTTTTCTCAATTGCTGGCAGTCTGGCACTTTTGAGCGAATAAACTAGATTCAGTAGTGTTGACATTTTTCTGTAAAAAATAAAAGTAAAAATAAAAATAAAAAAAAAAAATTTGCTGAAGGAATCTTCGCTTAATTAGGGTCAATTAAGAAAAGAATAGACAGAACATCAAACAAGTGATGTTGGCCATATCAAATACTCATCACATCTGAATGCATGTATAAAGAATTAATTCACGGGTTACACACAACATTTAGGCTTTGAAATTCATAATTTCAAAAAGAATAAAAGTTTATGATGTGTATGTAAAAGGTCCATAGGCTAAGTGGTAATTTGGCTTGAAAGAAAAGAGAACGAGCTGCATTAAGGATATGTTGGTGTTTACGTTCTGCAACCCCATTTTGTTGGGGTGATTCAACACAAGAACGTTGATGTTCAATCCCTTTTGAGAGATAGAAATCAGTCATAAGGAATTCAGCTCCATTATCACTTCTGATGATTTTTATGGAGGATTTGAATTGATTTTCAACATAGGTAGTAAAGTGTTTTAAATTGTTTCGTGCCTCAGCTTTGTTCTTTAAAAGAATAGCCCATGTAAAACGTAAATATCGATGGCCATGTAAAGAAGTTGTGGAGAAGGGACCCCAAATGTCAGTATGTATTAATTGGAAAGGAAATGTAGTTTTGATTGTACTAGAAATGTAAGGTAATTTTCTTTGTTTTGAGAAATGACATATATCACAGGGATCTATTTTATTACATGAAATGAAAGGGAAGTAGATGGACATGGTCTTCATGACTGGTTCAGAAGGATGACCAAGTCTTTGGTGCCATATCAATGCATCATTGGAGTTCACTTTATTGCAGAAACTTTTCTTTACAGATCCTTCATGTGTCTTCAATATGTAGAGTCCATCTAATTGTTTAGCTGAACCAATCGTCTGGTTGGTTGATATCTGTTGGATGAAACAAGTTAAGTCATGAAAAAGAATGTAGGATTGGGTGTCTTGAAGAAGTTTGGTTACTGAAATCAAATTGACACGAAAGGATGGTACATAGAGAACATTTTTAAGAACTAAAGAATCAGAAATTCTTGCTGTGCCTGATTGTGTTGTGGTAATTTGAGTGCCATTTGGAAGTGTGATGTGTATGGGATTTATGGATTGGACACATGAAAGATTAGAGAAAATATATGTGATGTGATCTGTAGCTCCAGTGTCCAGAATCCAATGGTTTGATTTTATACCTGATACTGTGTTACCTATATTGAAAGCAGATGAGTGGGTTTGAATCATATTGGATGAGTGAGGCAGCTTTGATCTTTGTAGAAGTTCCAGAATTTCTTGATGTTGTTCTTTTGAAAAGGCAAGATTCAGAGATTCTGGTTCAGGTTCTGGATCAGTATTGTGTACACTATCATCAAATTCTAGTGAAACAAAGTTTGTAGCAGCAGCAGCAGCATATGGTCTTCTGGTTTGGTATCCTGGTGGAAATCCATGCTTGAGATAGCATGTCTCGATGGTATGGTTTGTTCTCTTGCAATATGTGCAAAACTTATTTCCACGACCTCTTCCTTGATTGAAACCTTGGCCTCTTCCTTGATTAAAACCTTGGCCTCTTCCTTGATTGAAACCTTGGTTGAAGTTCTGATTGAAATTTGGATGATATCGAGTCTGTCCTCTGTCTAGTTGTCCTCTGGAATTTTGTTGTTCAGCAATATTGATGAAAGATTGTGAATCTTGGACTCCTATTTTCAGGCGCCTTTCTTGCTGAAGAATCAATGAGAATACTTTGTTAACACATGGAAGAGGGTCTAATAGCATTACTTGAGCTCTCACATGTTCAAATTGGTCATTTAACCCTTTCAAGAATCTTATTACATAGTCCCTTTCACGAGTATCCTTTACTTGTGTTGCTGCTCCACATGCGCAAGATGGTAAAATTGGCTGTAAGCTTTCTAATTCATCCCATAAAATCTTTAATTGGGTGAAGTAATCTGAAACACATTTGTCTCCTTGCTGCAATTTGAAAATTTCATCTTGAAGATCAGAAATTCTAAACATATCAGTTTGAGCAAACCTGTCTTTCAAGTTGTTCCATATATCATCTGCTTTCTCCATCCAAAGCACTGATTGTGCAATGGATTCTGAGATGGATCGATTGAGCCAAGAAATTATCATAGTGTTACACCTTTCCCATGAACCAAATAGAGGACTGTCATCATCTGGTTTCTTGATTGTTCCATTAACAAAACCAAGCTTGTTCTTGGATAGGAGTGCCATACGCATTGATCTTTGCCATGTGTGGAAGTTCTTTCCATTCATTGAAGGAGATACTAAGACCAGCGATGAGCTTTCATTGGGATGTAGGTAATAGGGATTGGATTCTGGTGCTGGTGTTGTATTCTGGTTTGGTACTGCTCTTTGAGTTGGTGCTGATGCTGCATCTTCCATTTTCTTGATTGATGAAAAGAAAACAGAAAATTTCGAAAGGAAGAAGAAGGAAAATCTTTTGAGAAGAATTGGGAACAAGAGAGGGTGAATACCAGAGCTCTAGATGAGCTCTGATACCATATTGAAAACTATATAAAAGATGAAAAAGATTGAATGTATTGAATGAATTCTCAAGGTTACATTGCTGATATATATACAACAGCAATCAAACTAAAGCACGGAAGCAAAGACTCTTTAACTGTAAATAACAGAAATAACTAACATCTAACTAACAGACTTCTAACTAACTGAATTAATTACAAGCTACTGTATATATTAACAAAAAGAACAAGAAGTTAAACGACGTTGCGCCCGGCACATGGAGAGAAAATAAATAAGTGTATTGTATTGATTCAAATAAGGTTGCTGGAGCCTGGAGACAAATTAATACCCGTATTTAAATAAATAAGTGTATTGTATTGATTCAAATAAGGTTGCTGGAGACAAATTAATACCCCTACGTTGATAAAACTGTTGGTCATAGATGAGGCAAGAATCAATTATCCTGATCTGTAGGTAGAAGTCCCAAAAACTAGTTTTTATTACTAATATTTAGACAAAAGTGGGCTCGTTCAAACAAAATCAAAAGCATGCAATAATTGACGTGTGAAAGTTGAACAAGTGAGGATACAAATATGTGTTAGATTTTTTTTAATATTATTTTTGAAAGGGGATTAAAATCCTAATTCTAAATCCGTCTTGAACTCCAAATTAGTTGGGAACCTATAAGATTACCGGAGGATAATGTTAAAAAAAACAAAAATCAGAAACATGCAACTTTTTATTAAAAAAAAAAAACAAGTGTTAAGATCGATCTCTTTTTTGATTAATTTGAAAAAATTAATAAAATAAAATGAAAGATAAAAGCATTCCACATAATAAAAATATTTTATTTAACATTTATTATAACTAAAGAATTTTTATTTATTACCAAAAAAAGAGAGAGCAAGTAATCTTGCCACGTCATATCCTTTGTAGGTTGTTCCTTTAGCCCATTTGATAATGGATCATGCTAGAATCCCAGAAAGTAGAAACAAGTGTTGGAGTCAATTCTTTGCCTCAGGTGCGTGGAGTATGGTTACATTTGGTTTGGAATATCACTCTATTCAATAAAAATAAAAGGGTTTGATGAAATAGTCATGGACTATCATATATTCGTATTAACAAAATTACTCTTATTAAATAGCTTAAGGCAGGTATTCTTATACTAGAATAAAAAAAATTATACCTAATTTTAATTTAGCCATTGATTTGCTTTGTATATATGACTTACATATATAATAAATCAGAATCGTTAGATATAAATATGATCGACGATGCAAGATTGGAAATGTAACTGTCTAAAATGATTTTGATCCAATAGATAATTGATATTACAAAATAACCTTATTTTCTTTAACTTTTATTCCAGGCCGTTTGACGTGACATAATTACAGAAATTAGAATCCTAACATTTTCAATAATTTTCACAATAGAGAATGAAAAGACAATTATTAATTATATCAATTAAGGGTTTTATATTTCTCATTCAACATGAGAATTGAATTCTCATGTTGTAGAGACAAAAAACATGTGGGACCCGTATGTAAGAAAAAATTATGTGTAGGACCCACGTTACCTGTTTTAGATAACTCATCATTAGGGGTTTGAGGGTTTCGTATATATAATAGACCAATTCCCAATACCAAATAATTTCCTTGCTAAACTTTGACCCCATAATAAATTTATGGCAAGCAAGGACCCTTTAGATTTCATTTCATCTACTTATCCTAATAAGAAATATTGGAAATTAGGTATAGCAGATGAGAAAAAAAGGTGACCCACACAATTGATGTCAGCCATGACTGACACAGACCGGGAGCAACCTTATAACAAGGGAACAAAACTATACATAGTGATACGGTGGTGGGTACTCCTTTTTTTCAAATATAAAAATTTTTATTTTCATTTTTGAAATTTTTTTTCTGGCCACCTTTAAATTTTTTCCACGTTTGGAAAAAGGAAATACCTACTTGGGTATTCCTATAGGTTGGAATTGGTTGTTGCGTTTAAAGCGTTCCATAATTCAGTACAAGGGTAGTTATATATCTTTGGATCACTTTGAAGAGACATTAATTAGGCATTGCCATATAAATCCCTGCTATGTAGATACTTAGACCATGACATTTAAATAGTTATTATCTCGTGGGACGTGGCAGCAATATATAATGTATAATTGTGTATATATTACATAATGAGGGGTGCTGCTTTTCCAATAGCAATTAAAACGTGTGATATAAGTCGCAGTTTCGGTAAGTGGGACTAGGACTCAGTTTCTGATATACCTCATGAGGCGAAAAAAAAAAAAAAAAGCTCAATCAGTTGATCGTGTCGTGGACCAGAGTTAATGGAGATTCCAGCACAGTGCTTTTCATTGTCCTCAATGTTTTTTTTTTTTTTTTTTTTTTTTTTTTTTTTGAGATGTTAAAGATATTTAATTAAAAAACTGCTGAGGGCAAACACAGATGATTTCCCTCTGGTCTGTCTAGATGTGCACGTTAAGAGGTGTAGGAAAAGGTGACAAAAAAGAAGAAAATGGTACCATGATGCAAACTAGGGCATGTGAATACAACTAAATAATTGTGATTTACTAATAACAAAATCCTCTCGCCAAGACTACTTGTGAGCTACTTCATGACACCGCTGTGCAACTAAGTTGAAAGTTGACAAAGCAATTCTTCTTTGCTTAACACTTCTTTGCAAGCAGATGGCTGAAAAACATCAAATAAGCATATCACAATGGTGGAAACTAGAATATTATGAGCCTTGATGAAAATTTCTAAAGGAAAATGTAAGAAAGATAATTCCTACTTTATTGGTAGTAATAAATATTATCCGGGAACTTTTCCACAGACACTGAATTCCTGCATAAAAAAAGATTGTAATTTTTACCTGAAGCAATGACAACAATTTGCCCATTTCGGTGTCCACGTCCTTGAACATAGTTAAGCTCTCTGGAAGAGTGTTCCTTAGAAAGAATAGCATTGCTGAGGCAGCTTTTTCCTATAAAAGAAACACAAGATTATTAACTTATAATACATGTTTGAAAAATAAGATAAAGAAGACACACATGCTGATGATAATAACAATAATGACTTGCTCGGTGATAGTGAAAATATAAAGAATGGAAGGATGAGTAAAATATCTAGACACTGTTCATGCTTCCAAGCATTGCCAACGATCCCACCCCAAGTGTTCATTTCAAAGAAAAACTATCAAAAGATAAATTGCTAAAAAATTTCAACATGAGATTGAGAGGAGGTATGTATTGATCATAATAAGAGGAGGTACCTTTTAACTATACACCAGGGATTATACCTTTGTTTATATAGTCATGAGTGGCATACCAAAAAACTAGCAGCAAAATTCATTCAAATGAAGCAATGGATGAAGTGAATAATCTAAAACTGAATTAATCCCCTAGACTACTAGCAAAGTGAGTTTATATGTACTTCAGAGTTGTTTCTCCTGTATTTATGTTTCAGGGAAATGAAGCAACTATCTATGGGTTATGGAAGTTTGTAGATCATAATAATCAGCTTTAACATGATGCAAGTAAATTCAAATTCAATTTCACATCTATATATCTACAATACCTTCACTTTATAGTCCTGATCATTGTCAAGTGCAATAGAAAAAGCATTCAGAAGCCTAGGATGATAAAGGGTTTGCGCCACATGGACAAAGTTTGTAGGCGTCTCCATAAAATTAAAAGCTGCCAACCTAACTTGAGCATGAGAGTCTTGGAATGAATTCAAAACTTTGGTCAGCACTTCCCCAAGAAAATTTTCCATCAATACCTGCCAAAAATGTAATTAATAAACAAAGGTTAGACAGTGTGAGAAAGTAGTAAACCTCACCAGCAATTAAGTCAAAAAGTTATTAATATATATGAAAGCAAAGAAAAGAGAGTTGTTAAGATGATGAGGTCACCATTTCATCAGAGAACTCTTTTGAGATCACAGTAAGCATTGTAATTCCAGCATGGCGCTTCTTCCATTCCTTGGAATCCAAGTAAAGAGGCAACAGTTCTGAAGCAATTGCCAATACTTTACTCCCTCCAAGTGTAACACAAAGTTGTTTCAAACACTTTATTCCAAAGTCATGGTCATGGTCATGGTCACCAACACCACCATCCTCTTCAATACACAGAAGCATTTTCATAGAAACGAGGAACAACCTAACCACAGTTTGAGAAGGAAGGTTCAGCAACACGTGTTCACCGTACTCTTTTACCTCAGTCATGGCCATAACCAACTCAAACGCCAAACGATGCGTTTCATTGGTCAAACCCTCACTCTCCGCGATCTGAAGCGCGTCGAGAACCATGTCACTCACGTAAGGCTTCAACAGAAGAGGCTCTTGAGACACCAGATTTATCAACTCAACGAACGCGATTCGAAAATAGGTACCTTCGAAACCGTGCAATAGTGTGAACACGCCAGCCATCATCGCGCGTAAGAGCTCATGGAACAGTGAAGGATCAGAGAACAACTGAACCAAACTCACAACCGCACCAAACGACGCAACCTGAACGTTAGGGTTCGACGACGCCAGAGAAATCAAGAACGACGAATGAAGAAGGCGGCGGCGGTTGTAACAGCCCGTTACGTACCGGTATTGTTAACATTAATTATGATATTAAGCGCAGTTACAATCACAGCAGTTCATTTATAAAACGCGAATAAATTTTTTCCGACTATTACGCGAGCATTTAAAACATAAAAAGGCGTAATAATTAAAAGCTGTGACCGTAACCGTAAAATCTTGCGGAAGACTTATTTAAACTATTTTTATCACTTACGTTACTTATTATAAGTTACTAAGGAGTTCCCATAAACTCACTTAGCCTATTTCCAACTTTACGTTTTTACCAATTCGAACATGTTTCACTCTAAATTTTTCTGCGACCAAACCGATCGCAACCAACCCTTCTTCTCAGATTATATTTTTGTATTACTTAATTCCCTTTTTAACAAGCTATCATACGCTCAATTCGGAGCTCATTTGCTCCGGTTATCGCCGTTTGAAGTTGGATAAGCAATTAGCCCAAACAACCCCAAAAACAGCTCCAAACCACTCACATTGCTCGAATTACTGCACTCAATCCACTCAACCATTTGCTCTCAAATTTTTATCCTACAAACTAGACATCTAAAACTTCATTTTGATATATCACACGCTTAATTTGGCGGAGAAACGAAGCGGGAATTAATTTCCCAAATCCGGTCCAGAATCTGCCTCAGGTGCAGGGGCACATGGGCAGTCCGTGTTTCTCTATTTTTTTCAGGCCGAAGATCAACCCAGAATTTCCTCAAATTTTGACACAAGGTAGAGGACATCTCAACCTTCAAAATGGCGTATGGCACGTCCCTAGGGGACCTCTATGGAGGGAGATATGCTCTCCCGAAGTTTGCCTAAAATCTGCCAATTCTACAGAAAATTCGCCAGAGTTTCCTTTGTTTTTCCAATAATCCCAAATTTGTAAAAGATCATTTAAACCTCAAATGTACCTAATAAACACATGATAATACAGTAATAATCCAATGGGTGGCACACACAAGGACCAACAACGCCTTGGGGCACTTACAACCCAATCCAGTTTATAGTTATTAAACATAGAGTCCATATTAATCATTCTTAAGTAGTTGCAATCACTAACACCTTTTTCATGCATATTTCCATCATACATATTATCATAACCTAAAATAGGCCTAAGGCCCTTCCATCATAATTAGACATGCATCAATACTATTACAATATGGCTTTACAAATTACAACTTGAAACTAAAACTTCAAATTACATTCTTCTAAAATTTCAACTTAATTTAAAAGACAACATAACCAAATACATCACTACTAGACTTAGGCAAAATGGCATGAACAAGATGCTAATGAAGCTACTAATAAATACAAATGACATGTTCATGCCCTAAGTCTAGCCTAGGCCACACGGCCAACAAAATGCAAAATATGAAGCGCTCCAGCGCTCACTCTGCGGGCCTCTTGCCCGAGGCTCCTGCTCCACTGCTACCTCCTGAAATAAATGCCCCGAGACGGGGTGAGATATACGAATATATCTCAGTAACCAAGAGGTTCTGGAGAAAACTCCACCCAATGGTTCACTTCGATGCATATCAATAGAATACAACAACCACTTTGAAAACGGGATATAGCAAGGGATTTAGAGAATGGGGAATATAAAGAAAACAAAATACGACGATACGGGATGGTAACCCCAATTCCACGTACGCCCTCGGCATATATAAGCCTATGGGTATCATCCAAGGTGTGTTCACAGAAACCACAACCATGATGCCCAAACCAACCAAAACGCCAAAGACATTCCTAGTGTGCTCCTACCCGGATCACACACCATGACCGCAGTCAACTGGAACTCCCTCCTGGAGACCTATCCAGCGGAAGTCCGAAAATGCCCGAAGGCTAATAAAACTGTCTACTGGCCAGAGACTCGGTACATAAGTACCCATAGCAATAATGCATGCATGCTCATGTGTTATATACTATTCATACACACTTCCTACCGTTACCATCAACTGGCAAGGTGGAACAGAAAAGGGGAACAAGCCCCAGTACCAAGAGGTTACCTTAATTCGTGTTTCCACAAGCTCCGCAGCAGCTTATCCCTCAACTCGGTACACAGCGGAATGCCTACACAGAGGACATTCCCAATCACTCTCAGTTCAACCCATACATGTTAATTTATAATTACACATGCAATGAACCAATTTCTTACCTCAATCCACTTGGTCCCGGACCAAGGGCAATTCACTGATTCAAGATTCGGGATTCAGGTCGACGTACGGCAACCTATACAATAACGTACATCCATCAGTACTCGTCAAATAGTATCAAAACGCAAAAACACAAAAATCCTCCCCATCCTCCCTTGATGGTTCGGCCATTGTAGTGTAAATGTGAGATTTATTTTTCTAAATTTTCTTTCTCATTTTGTTACGTCTCATTAGGTTGTCAATAGGCCAGTTCAAGTGCCGGTTCGTCATTTTCGCGTCGAATTACATCAAAACGCGAAAATCGCCAAATCACCCCTTTTCCCCTTGGAGGTTCGGCCATGTAGGTGTAAATTTGAGATTTATTTTCCTAAATTTTCTTTCTCATTTTATAACACTCCCTTAGGTTGTTTAGAGGCTAGTTCAATCGTCGTTTTTCCGTTTTCCGACATTTACGCATCGTTTTGCGAAATATTTCATTCTGGGCTCATTTAGGTCTCTAACACAATTCATTTTTTTCCATTGATTCAAACACTCTCCAAGCACAACACAACCCATCTAAGCACCATATAACTACACAAATCATCATCCAAATCATTTTTCAACATCAATTCCTCAATCTTTCCTCAAAGAATCGAATTTTACCCTATGGCATTCCAAGGAATTTCCATACAACTTTAATCATTCCACACCTCATACAATCCTATTATATCAACATACAATCATACAACAACTCATCAATCCAATCCTAACACATTTTCAAAACTCAAAGTCATGACAACCTCAAAATTTTCTAAGTTAAAAATTCACATTTTTCATCAATAATTTTTATTGCATTTATGGCTACTACACATCATTCTAAGACACATTCATGTACAAACATTTTCCAATTGAGCTCTCTAAACACATCAATCCAACAAGCCCTCTTTAGGGTTCATAAATTCAACCACAAAATTAAACCATTGGAACACAAGGAAACTCACCCAAAAGCTTGGCACAAGGCTCCTCCTAAACATACTCCACCATTGGAGCATCAATCAACACCATTTTCACAAATCTAAAGGAAAGGGCCGCAGCTTTGGGGAGGGTTTTTCTCAAAATCTAGTGGCTTTCAAGGCTTGGGAGTACCACCAATGGATTTAGAAGGCCATTTCCATCAAATTTCAAGACAAGAATCAATGGATTTGGTGAAGAAATGGCTAAGTTATGGTGAAATGAAATCTTGGAGGGGAAGGGCTATGGTGGCTGCGGGTTTGAGCAAGAAGAGGGAGGAAAGTGATGCATGAATAGTGCCAAGCACATGTGGCTTAAGTCACTTAAGTGGGGTGGGTCCCACCGCCACCTCACGCGATTTAAAACTAATCCGAATTTTCCTCCGATTCCACTAAACGTCCGTAAATTCACAACCTATTTAGAAACTCAAATTTTTAACATTAACTATTCCCCTTTAATTAGGCTTGATCAGATGAATTAAGAGTCCTCCATTCGTTCGGAGAAAACACTGTTTTAAGCTATTATGCGCGCCATTGGCACGCTTCCCCAAACTGTCTTAATTTCATCGAATATTATAAGAAATCATATTTCCTAACTCATTAGACCATTTTTAACTCATATTTGAAACCTAGAGCTCAAAACTCAATCGGCACGTTTTACGGTGCAATCGTACCGCGGTATTTTTACCCGCGAAAAACACTATTCACTGATTTTTCTGAAACTTGCCTGTCCACTCAATTTTTCGTTCTGAACCCATTTCCAGGGTTATTTTTACCATCTGAGACCTTCTACTCAATTTTTATCTTCCTAGGGTTGCGTGTTGGCTAATTACCGTTTTGCCCTTTCTTTGTATTTTGGCCTAATCTTTTGGATTTTCACTAATCCATCACTTGATTGCTCACTTAATATTTTAATTACTTGATTTAAAATTGTGAGGTGTTATATTCACCCCAACTTTTTAGAATTTTGTCCGCAAAATTAAATCATACTCACCCGCTAACTCAGGACACAGCCGGAGAATCTCATCCTCCCGCTCCCAAGTAGCATCCTCAAGTGTGTATCTTTACCATATTACTTTTATCACAAGCATGATCTCCTTTTTATGATACTCATTATCCTTTGATCCTTCATAATTACTCGTCTCTCATGGTTCTGTGACATTTTAATTCCCAATACTTTAAACTTTCTCTGGTTTACCGTTTCTCTTTCGCTGATTTGTAGGTAATAATATAACCATATTACGGATTTGTCGGTATCAATTTACCTCATTCTCATCTTTATCCATCCTTCTGACCCATGGTCGTTCTCAAAAGCACCTAATCGTTTTCATACTAGGCTCTAACCGTTCTCATGCACATTCACTAGTTATTCCTGGAGTATTTCCAACTCACATGTTCTTTAGTACTTAACTCTTTTCGCTGTCCTCACTGTTTTCACAATACCCCAACAACCATTTCTTTCTATTACTGTTACTACTCTTATCATTTCGTTGTTTTCTTGGCTTTCACCCAAGCACATACTTTCTAGTTTCAAAGGCACTTTGTCGTGTCCTACAATTACGACTCACATTAAATTCTATACTCATATACTTTATTTTTCCTTGTCACGTGTCTTCACCTCTTTTTAGGTACTCACAACTATATCTTTCTCTTTGTGATACGAAACTAGCAATACCCATACTAGTTTATATTTTCGATTAGCCCTATAAGGCCTTTCGACCACAAATACTCATGAAATTTTTCCATCTACAAACTCATATTCATAATTTACACTCATTGTTAAACTCTTTATTAGCTTAACCATCTCAACTTTACCAACTCAACCAGCTCAACTCCATACTTAGACCTCTCACAGTCTAAACACAACACTCATCAATGACCTCCACATCAAGGCCTCATGCTTAATATTTTCTCCCACTAACTATTTTCAACTTTTATTCCACTCCGACGTTGCAACTTAACCATATGTTCAACTTATTTATACCACTTTTTCGTAATCATCGTCATTTAATCCTGAATGTCAAACTCAATATAACATCACCTTACAGTTTTCACCAACTTTCACCAATCATCTTGGTTGTTCGAATCAATCAACCACACCAAGCCATTTCACTACTAACTGATGGACCCTTAAAATGCCATGTCTCTCACATGCAAGTCTCGTTCTATAGGAATCTTTGAAACTTAATTATCAAGTCACATAAAACTAAATCCATCCTTGCCACTACTTATACAATTCCCCACCGATTGGTATCTCAATCTCTCAGAATATTCAAAGCTACCACAAACACTCAGTCATACCTCATTAATACTTAACCAAAACAATATTATCATTGTGCATTTTCCACACACTTTCCACCATAAGTGGCATATGCGATTATATATAACACTCCTCAATCCACTCTATCAGTACAACCAAGCTATCAACTTTTAGGCAACCGATCGCAATTCCAGTTTCCAACTATTATTACACATTCGCGCTTGATTCCATGACAATTTACCTTCTATAAGGGCTAATAATTCACCGTTTTAACCTGAACTCTTGATCATTACCAGCCTTCCTAGAAGGACACTCACTCAATCTGTCAACATCAATCTCGTTATTATCTCTTTCATCATAAGACGAGAATTCCAACAAATTTACTACCTCACTTGGAGCCGAAATTATTTCATCAAACTTACTTTACACCCACAATAGTGTTTCACTATCACACTTCAAAAAAATTTACACACTATGCCTCACCTCTTGTATCCAATTCTGACATACTATTGTCCATTTACAAATATCTGACCTCATATTTTGCGTTAATCACATGGAAGAACTCTCTCAATACAGTGGGTAACAACATTCACAGGTTTTAACCGCTCGAGCTCTTGCTGTCCTCAGGGCCCCAGATGTAATGACCCACCGATCAGAGAATCCACCCATATAATCCATGCAGTAATGATAACCTACCACCTGCTGACTGTGTTCTATTAGTATTCCCAACGTTTCTTATTTGTGCACTTATGTAGATCAATTCAACTATAATAGCAGTCTCATCACTGCGGGATACTTCCTCATCTCATATTACTCGTATAACATAATAATAGTCTCCGGGAACATAATCCGCACGGAGATGGCTACACACTTCGGGCACATAAGCCGCACAGAGATGGTAATATCAAGTCTCATAACGTGCACCTAGTGCATAGAGGAGTTCATATTTACATCACATCTGTATACAACAGCAAACGTGTACCCAGTACACAGGGGAGTTCATACTTATAACATATCCGTATATAACGGCAAAACTGGTACTCCGTACACTCCAGATCACACATGGACCCAGTCCATTTGGTGTCTGTATCACTCTGTATATAACAACAAAATATCTTTGGTATATTCACATGGGGCTATCCCCATAACCATAGTAATAATGGTATAATATACACCTGTTATATATATAAGTCAATTCATTTTACTCTCTCATTTCATTCTTCTCACTGATAGTTTACATGTAAGTCACTATTATAATAATTCACATTCTCTTCGTAATTTCATACACATTTCTTAACTCTCAATAGTTCCTTCTGTCATGTTATTGTTCAAATCCATAGTCCATTATCTCTTCCTTGCTTATTCTTCTCACAGATTGTTTTCTCTTTTACTTTGACTATTCACTTGGCATAGTTCATAACATAATCTCTATTCCGTGAATCAAGAATTTTCTCAAAGTTCTGTACACATCTCACAACTTCTAGTCAACATAAAATATTCAAACTCATGCCTAAGCATATCTGTTCATCATTTTCAATAACCCAACAGGTTCTAATCTTCCACCTTGATGAAGTCCCTCCACCACGTCCACCTGGACATAATTGTTTTTACTATACAACACATATACTTGGAAGCTTCACCAATACCTTTTCCATACTATGGACTCATCTCAATTATATATCTTTATTATTCATGGTACTACAAGGTTCATCCATGCAATACCGTACATATCATAGATTTGTTTACAACTTTCACTTACAATCCAACTTTATAAATTTCATCTACAAGGTCAGACAAAACATTTAAGTATGTTTCCCTGAAGTCCTATAATATTCATATTTTACTTACTGCCATCTCTTGTCCATGAAGCAGTCAACACTGCATCCACAACATCAGGCTAAAGACTTACATTTGGTGTTCCAAGGTTGCCACGCAGGCTTCTTACGATGACTACGCATGTAACACAAAGGAATGGGTTGATCAGACCCACACTAAGGAATCACATATGCAGTAATCGATAAGAATCTACATACAACTATGCAACACACAACACAACTATATATTCATTATCAGAGTTCCCTAACAAAACTGCTCTGATACCATAAAATGTAACAGCCTGTTACGTACCGGTATTGTTAACATTAATTATGATATTAAGCGCAGTTACAATCACAGCAGTTCATTTATAAAACGCGAATAAATTTTTTTCCGATTATTACGCGAGCATTTAAAACATAAAAAGGCGTAATAATTAAAAGCTGTGACCGTAACCGTAAACTCTTGCGGAAGACTTATTTAAACTATTTTTATCACTTATGTTACTTATTATAAGTTACTAAGGAGTTCCCATAAACTCACTTAGCCAATTTCCAACTTTACGTTTGTTACCAATTCGAACATGTTTCACTCTAAGTTTTTCTGCGACCAAACCGATCGCAACCAACCCTTCTTCTCAGATTATATCTTTGTGTTACTTAATTCCCTTTTTAACAAGCTAACATACGCTCAATTCGGAGCTCATTTGCTCCGGTTATCGCCGTTTGAAGTTGGATAAGCAATTAGCCCAAACAATCCCAAAAACAGCTCCAAACCACTCACATTGCTCGAATTACTGCACTCAATCGACTCAACCATTTGCTCTCAAATTTTTATCCTACAAACTAGACATCAAAAACTTCATTTTGATATATCACACGCTTAATTTGGCGGAGAAACGAAGCGGGAATTAATTTCCCAAATCCGGTCCAGAATCTGCCTCAGGTGCAGGGGCACATGGGCAGTCCGTGTTTATCTATTTTTTTAAGGCCGAAGATCAACCCAGAATTTCCTCAAATTTTGACACAAGGTAGAGGACATCTCAACCTTCAAAATGGCGTATGGCACGTCCCTAGGGGACCTCTATGGAGGGAGATATGCTCTCCCGAAGTTTGCCTAAAATCTGCCAATTCTACAGAAAATTCGCCAGAGTTTCCTTTGTTTTTCCAATAATCCCAAATTTGTAAAAGATCATTTAAACCTCAAATGTACCTAATAAACACATGATAATACAGTAATAATCCAATGGGTGGCACACACAAGGGCCAACAACGCCTTGGGGCACTTACAACCCAATCCAGTTTATAGTTATTAAACATAGAGTCCATATTAGTCATTCTTAAGTAGTTGCAATCACTAACACCTTTTTCATGCATATTTCCATCATACATATTATCATAACCTAAAATAGGCCTAAGGCCCTTCCATCATAATTAGACATGCATCAATACTATTACAATATGGCTTTACAAATTACAACTTGAAACTAAAACTTCAAATTACATTCTTCTAAAATTTCAACTTAATTTAAAAGACAACATAACCAAATACATCACTACTAGACTTAGGCAAAATGGCATGAACAAGATGCTAATGAAGCTACTAATAAATACAAATGACATGTTCATGCCCTAAGTCTAGCCTAGGCCACACGGCCAACAAAATGCAAAATATGAAGCGCTCCAGCGCTCACTCTGCGGGCCTCTTGCCCGAGGCTCCTGCTCCACTGCTACCTCCTGAAATAAATGCCCCGAGACGGGGTGAGATATACGAATATATCTCAGTAACCAAGAGGTTCTGGAGAAAACTCCACCCAATGGTTCACTTCGATGCATATCAATAGAATACAACAACCACTTTGAAAACGGGATATAGCAAGGGATTTAGAGAATGGGGAATATAAAGAAAACAAAATACGACGATACGGGATGGTAACCCCAATTCCACGTACGCCCTCGGCATATATAAGCCTATGGGTATCATCCAAGGTGTGTTCACAGAAACCACAACCATGATGCCCAAACCAACCAAAACGCCAAAGACATTCCTAGTGTGCTCCTACCCGGATCACACACCATGACACGCAGTCAACTGGAACTCCCTCCTGGAGACCTATCCAGCGGAAGTCCGAAAATGCCCGAAGGCTAATAAAACTGTCTACTGGCCAGAGACTCGGTACATAAGTACCCATAGCAATAATGCATGCATGCTCATGTGTTATATACTATTCATACACACTTCCTACCGTTACCATCAACTGGCAAGGTGGAACAGAAAAGGGGAACAAGCCCCAGTACCAAGAGGTTACCTTAATTCGTGTTTCCACAAGCTTCGCCGCAGCTTATCCCTCAACTCGGTACACAGCGGAATGCCTACACAGAGGACATTCCCAATCACTCTCAGTTCAACCCATACATGTTAATTTATAATTACACATGCAATGAACCAATTTCTTACCTCAATCCACTTGGTCCCGGACCAAGGGCAATTCACTGATTCAAGATTCGGGATTCAGGTCGACGTACGGCAACCTATACAATAACGTACATCCATCAGTACTCGTCAAATAGTATCAAAACGCAAAAACACAAAAATCCTCCCCATCCTCCCTTGATGGTTCGGCCATTGTAGTGTAAATGTGAGACTTATTTTTCTAAATTTTCTTTCTCATTTTGTTACGTCTCATTAGGTTGTCAATAGGCCAGTTCAAGTGCCGGTTCGTCATTTTCGCGTCGAATTACATCAAAACGCGAAAATCGCCAAATCACCCCTTTTCCCTTGGAGGTTCGGCCATGTAGGTGTAAATTTGAGATTTATTTTCCTAAATTTTCTTTCTCATTTTATAACACTCCCTTAGGTTGTTTAGAGGCTAGTTCAATCGTCGTTTTACCGTTTTCCGACATTTACGCATCGTTTTGCGAAATATTTCATTCTGGGCTCATTTAGGTCTCTAACACAATTCATTTTTTCCCATTGATTCAAACACTCTCCAAGCACAACACAACCCATCTAAGCACCATATAACTACACAAATCATCATCCAAATCATTTTTCAACATCAATTCCTCAATCTTTCCTCAAAGAATCGAATTTTACCCTATGGCATTCCAAGGAATTTCCATACAACTTTAATCATTCCACACCCCATACAATCCTATTATATCAACATACAATCATACAACAACTCATCAATCCAATCCTAACACATTTTCAAAACTCAAAGTCATGACAACCTCAAAATTTTCTAAGTTAAAAATTCACATTTTTCATCAATAATTTTTATTGCATTTATGGCTACTACACATCATTCTAAGACACATTCATGTACAAACATTTTCCAATTGAGCTCTCTAAACACATCAATCCAACAAGCCCTCTTTAGGGTTCATAAATTCAACCACAAAATTAAACCATTGGAACACAAGGAAACTCACCCAAAAGCTTGGCACAAGGCTCCTCCTAAACATACTCCACCATTGGAGCATCAATCAACACCATTTTCACAAATCTAAAGGAAAGGGCCGCAGCTTTGGGGAGGGTTTTTCTCAAAATCTAGTGGCTTTCAAGGCTTGGGAGTACCACCAATGGATTTAGAAGGCCATTTCCATCAAATTTCAAGACAAGAATCAATGGATTTGGTGAAGAAATGGCTAAGTTATGGTGAAATGAAATCTTTGAGGGGAAGGGCTATGGTGGCTGCGGGTTTGAGCAAGAAGAGGGAGGAAAGTGATGCATGAATAGTGCCAAACACATGTGGCTTAAGTCACTTAAGTGGGGTGGGTCCCACCGCCACCTCACGCGATTTAAAACTAATCCGAATTTTCCTCCGATTCCACTAAACGTCCGTAAATTCACAACCTATTTAGAAACTCAAATTTTTAACATTAACTATTCCCCTTTAATTAGGCTTGATCAGATGAATTAAGAGTCCTCCATTCGTTCGGAGAAAATACTGTTTTAAGCTATTATGCGCGCCATTGGCACGCTTCCCCAAACTGTCTTAATTTCATCGAATATTATAAGAAATCATATTTCCTAACTCATTAGACCATTTTTAACTCATATTTGAAACCTAGAGCTCAAAACTCAATCGGCACGTTTTACGGTGCAATCGTACCGCGGTATTTTTACCCGCGAAAAACACTATTCACTGATTTTTCTGAAACTTGCCTGTCCACTCAATTTTTTGTTCTGAACCCATTTCCAGGGTTATTTTTACCATCTGAGACCTTCTACTCAATTTTTATCTTCCTAGGGTTGCGTGTTGGCTAATTACCGTTTTGCCCTTTCTTTGTATTTTGGCCTAATCTTTTGGATTTTCACTAATCCATCACTTGATTGCTCACTTAATATTTTAATTACTTGATTTAAAATTGTGAGGTGTTATAGCGGTCGCGGAGAGCATCGCAAACAAGAAAACAACAATCGTTTGGCAACGAACACAAAACCAACAGCGCGACTTCACGAAACTTGTCGTCGTCGTTTGAAGCGATAGACGACACAAGCCATTCAAGAATCTGAGGCCAGTGTTGATGAGTTTTGTATATAGCGGAAACGGTTTCAGCGAGGACATAGAAAACGAGTCTTGGGACCTCTGACTCCATCACTATCAGAAGAAAGGTTTTGGATTCGGAAGATTTTGGATTCTTTTTCTTTTTCTTGGTCTGGTTTGGAAGGTTTTGGACTCTTGCTGAATGTTTACATTGACATGCAAGGGTTGCCTTATATATATAGAAAACTTTTTTGGTGGGTAGTATATGATATGAGGCTGATAAGGGTAGGATATGATATGGGGCTGATAAGCCTCCTGTGTTTGATGAGCACCTGATTAGTAATCTGATAAGATTATGTTGAAGGAGAAAAGAGAAAGAAAAAATAAAATATAATGCAATAAATACAAATATATTGGGTAACATGGGTATTTATTGGGTATCCAATATTGATATCCTATCCTATTGAATCATAACCCAGCTCCTCTCATAAGATAAGAAATCAAGTATTGGATGGGATAAAAGGAGATAATAGGATAAGCTAATCATATCCTATTGACTCACCAAA
>NW_026899289.1:0-79469 GCF_033153095.1 Gastrolobium bilobum
TGCCTTAGAAACTGCTATGTACCTTTTGAACTTGGCTCCATCAAAATCTGTTCTAAAGACTCCAATAGAATTATGGAAAGGGTGTAAGCCCAGCTTGAACCATATTCAGATTTGGGGTGCTCCGACACATGTCTTACAACAGAAGCCAAATAAGATGGACTCTCGTACAAAAGTGTGCATGTTTGTAGGCTATCCTAAAGGAACCAGAGGCTGGTTATTTTATAGTCCGAAAGAAAAGAAGGTTTTAGTGAGTACACATGCGACTTTCTTAGAGGAGGACTATATGGAAAATCACAAGCCGAGGAGTACGGTTATACTTGATGAGCTAGACTCGGATCAAGTTTCGCCTCAACCTCAAGGGGTTCCAGCTTTTATTCCTGTATTTGTTCAAAGAGGGGAAAATATGCCTATAGTTGAACATACGCAGGAACCAGAGACAGAACCAGAAGTTCAACATGATAATCAACAAGTGGAGTTACCACTTGTAGAAGAACAAAATCATGAAATGGTTTATCCAGAAATAAATGAGGGTCCTCCACAAATTGTTAACCCACCAGACTTGAATCATCCTGTAGATGCTCAACAACAAGTGCAGCACAGTCGTAGTGGGAGATTGATTCGTAAACCAGCAAGATATCTCTTGTTGGGTGAATCGAGTCAGGATGTCATCATTGAGAATGATGATGATCCCACTAGTTATGACAAGGCACTAGAAGATGTTGATGCTCAGAAATGGCTTGAGGCTATGAGTCGTGAAATGGATTCTATGTATTCTAACTCAGTTTGGTCTCTTGTAGATGCACCAAAAGGGGTAAGACCCATTGGGTGTAAGTGGATTTACAAGAGAAAGAGAGGATCAGACGGGAAGGTTGAAACCTTCAAAGCTAGATTGGTGGCGAAAGGGTACACCCAAATAGAAGGTGTGGATTATGAAGAAACCTTTTTGCCGGTTGCCATGCTCAAGTCTATCCGGATTCTCTTATCTGTTGCAGCAAATCTTGATTATGAGATTTGGCAAATGGATGTCAAAACTGCTTTTCTAAATGGAAATTTAGAAGAGGAAATCTATATGCAGCAACCAAAAGGGTTTATAGCCAAAGGGCAAGAAGAAATGGTATGCAAGTTGCAAAGGTCCATTTATGGACTTAAGCAAGCTTCCAGATCATGGAACATCAGGTTTGATCAAGCCATTAAGTCTTATGGTTTTGAGAAAAGTCCTGATGAACCGTGTGTGTATAAAAGGATTCAAGGTAATGCAGTATCTTTTCTGGTACTTTATGTGGATGATATACTCCTTATCGGAAATGATACAGAGGTATTGTTAGGCATAAAGACCTGGTTGAGCAAGCATTTTGATATGAAAGATCTGGGGGAAGCCAATTATATTCTTGGTATTAAACTCTTGCGAGACCGGAAGAATAGGGTTTTGGCATTATCCCAGGTTAATTACATCGACAAAATACTTGCCAGGTTCAGCATGGAGAATTCCAAGAGGGGAATTTTACCTTTCAGGCATGGTATTCATCTCTCTAAGGAGCAATCTCCTAAAACTCCTGAGCAGAGAGAACGCATGGGTAGAATACCTTATGCTTCGGCAGTAGGTAGTCTCATGTATGTTATGCTTTGCACCAGACCAGATATCTGCTATGCAGTGGGAGTAGTAAGCCGGTACCAATCTAATCCTGGAGAGGAACACTGGGTAGCGGTTAAACATATACTCAAGTACCTACGGAGAACGAGATATTATATGTTGGTCTATTCTAGTGGGAGTCTTGAAACCATTGGTTATACGGACTCAGATTTCCAAGGAGATATTGACTCAAGAAAGTCTACCTCGGGATATGTGTTCACTCTTAATGGCGGTGCCATTTGTTGGAGGAGTGTCAAACAATCATGTGTGGCTGACTCTACCACAGAGGCTGAGTATGTAGCTGCTTCTGAGGCTGCAAAGGAAGCCGCATGGTTAAAGAAGTTCCTAACGGACCTTCAGGTGATACCAGGTGTTAGTCGTCCCATCACACTTTACTGTGACAACAGTGGGGCAGTAGCACAGTGCAAGGAACCAAGGTGTCACAAAAGGCAAAAGCACATAGAGAGGAAGTACCACTTGATCCGAGATATCATTGAGAGAGGAGACGCAGTGGTTGCCAAGATAGCATCGGATGAAAACCTTGCTGACCGTTTTACTAAGAGTTTGCCTGAACGTGTGTTCGAGAGGCATGTTACATCTATGGGTCTTGGGAGGATTCCAGATTTGCTATAGCTTTAGGAGTTAATTTTTCACTTCGTTATTTTGTGCTTTTTGAGCAAGACATTATGGCTTTGTTATTTTTCTGAATGTTATAAATGAGGTATTTTTCATTTGTATGGCACACTATTTACAAACTCTAAGGTCCGGATCAATTGTGGAGTATATGACCATATGGATACGTTCATGGAGGACATGGTCATAAGTTCTCACAATTGATGAATAGGTTCACAGCTATTAAATTAAGTTGGGCACTTTATTTAGGCTGCAATGTTTTATGAGATGATTTTGTCTGAATCATTATAAAATATTGGTGTGAGTTAATACTTACATTGAAGGGATCAAGGAGAGATTTGATTAAGGTTGTTCTTTCTGTCATAAGGAATCAAATTTCCAGATAACTATAGTTATGTAGTTGCCCTTAATCCTGTGTTTATTTTAAATAAATAATTAAATAGTCTTCATTCTTTGATTTACCAACGGGTGAGGTCCGATCTTTTGACGGCCAATACCTCGGTGTTTTGGGAGTGAGATTATTTGGTTATCAGTATTTATGAGATAAACAACAAGGAATTTATACGAAATGTCCCCTTGATATATTTCGGTACTTGGATATTAAAGACACTGGCCAGTGCATGTAATCCATTAGAGAAATTATCAAAGTCAAGGGAATAAATAATTGATTGGGTTACAGAAAACTAATCAATGAATTATAGACATTCTATAAAGGGGCAATGCATATTAATGTTATAAATGTCATTATTCTTGGAGTTCACGTTCGGGTTTTTAGTGGAGTAGCATTGAATTAGATAATCTTGTAAAGATTATCAGGAGCCTTGATCAATGACAAATGGTAGGTCCCCAGGCTAGCTCGAGACAAGGCATGGGGTATATTATCAGATGATGATAGCTTATGGGCTACATGGTCTTGGGTTTACGAACTCAAGTTTGTATGTTAAAGAGCAAGTGGGAGATTGTTGGATATATGCTCTTTGGTCACTAAGGTCCTATTGGGCTTCAGTGACACTTGAGCCCATGAGGCTTAGGGTTGAGTTATGTCTAAGACCTAAGGTATATATTCATAGTTTTCTCCTACTTGTGCCTCTAAGGTGAACAGATCATCAGAAACAAACCCAAGAGGCAGACTTCATCATCTGAACGGTTGCCCACACAACCATCTCATCCTCCTCGAGAGATAGTCTGGAAGATCGATCATAGAGGGAACAACTATTGTTCGTGGTCACATAACTACGCCCTTCCAGGTAATCAAAACGATGAAGGTTAATCTTTTCCCTCGTCGTGTTGGTTCGATGCGCTTCCGCGTTTTCTGATGATATACCTACAATTATTTATATTGAATTGATTTACAATTTGACTCACTTACAGTCAGTTAGTTTTTCAATTGATTTATTGCAATATGGAATTTCGGAATGACGTTAAAATCAAAAATCTTGGGCTTGTTTCATTGTGTTCTGATTTTTTTTGTTCTTAAAATTGTTTTGTAAAACAGTTGTTTTCTATACTTTTTTTTTTTTGAAAGTTAAAAACTAAAACAGAGAATAAAAACAACTCAGACATGTTCTCTAAATTTGATTTTAAAAACAATAAAACAGTTATAGTTTTTAAAACATTTTTTACAAAACAGGTGTTACCAAACGAGTTTTTTTGTTTTGTTTTTTTCGAAAACTAAAAAACTGTTTTACTAAAGATAAATCAAACAGACCCCTTATAACTGATCTATTAAACGAAATCTTTTATTGCAATATGGAATTTCGGAATGACGTTAAAATCAAAAATCTTGGGCTTGTTTCATTGTGTTCTGGTTTTTTTTGTTCTTAAAATTGTTTTGTAAAACAGTTGTTTTCTATACTTTTTTTGTTTTACAGTTAAAAACTAAAACAGAAAATAAAAACAACTCAGCATGTTCTCTAAATTTGATTTTAAAAACAATAAAACAGTTATAGTTTTTAAAACATTTTTTACAAAACAGGTGTTACCAAACGAGTTTTTTTGTTTTTTTTTTTCAAAAACTAAAAAACTGTTTTACTAAAGATAAATCAAACAGACCCCTTGTAACTGATCTATTAAACGAAATCTTTTAACTAAAAACCTTGTACCTGATCTATCAAACGAAATCTGTTAACTGGAATATCAACAAGATTACTTTCCTTAATTTATCTTCAATTTGAATGCTCTGCCTCAACTATAAATACAACCCACAACCATCTAAGACCCACACCCGAAAATCGAATTCCTTTCTTCTCCCCCTGTTTCTTCTTTTTCTTGATCATCGTCATGTCTTTCACAGAACCAAGACTATCTCGCTTTCACGTGAGTAGAAGCGACCAACAACATCAAGAATCGAAAATTACAGACGCAGATTTCTTCAGATTCAAAGTCACTGCTACCCTTCGATACATCTCAACTGATTTACGTGTTATAAACACATCAATTTTGTTCCGAACCACTGTACGCATAAGCTGCAAAAGCTTCATCAGACGTAATGAAGATGAAGATTTACGTAATGAAGTTTTACTACGAAGGTTACTTTTACCACGCCCATGGTCCTTAGAGTACTTTACAGGCGAGTGCCTTGATGAAATCTCGATGAGGATCATACCTCAGGTTCAACAACTTTTTGATTATGATCCTGGGTTTATAAAACCACCCGGTTCAGAATACCAAGTGTTCCCTTTGTCTCTGGAAATCGTCATAGATGTCCCGTCAGAGGAAGAGACTCAAGAGATGGAGCGTGCAGTGATCGAAGACTCCCTCCAACATTTTAGAATGAATCCAGCATCCAAGAATGCCATCAATTCTCTAAAGAAATTCAAGGTTATGAAACAGAATGAGCATTGTACTATATGCATGGAAGAGTTCGATGCGAGTGGTGATAACGATGACGACGTGACAGCCTCCGCAATGCCCTGCGACCACGTGTTTCACCAACAATGTATTGTGCAATGGCTGCAAACTAGTCATGTGTGCCCTTTGTGTCGCTACCCTATGCCCACCTCCAACGAGCACTGACCAAATTAAATATATGAGTGTGATAGAAACACACACACTACTTAAATGTGTATTACGTTTTAAGTTTGTAATTTTCTGTATTTGATTCGATTGAATGAGATATTCTGCAATGCTAGCTACTTGAATCCCAGCAACTAATTATTATTGCATGTTATTTAGCAGCCAAGGCCTTGTATCATCGTTGCACCTGATATTATCAAAAGTTTCTCGCTCTGCAATATATATATTTTTTTTCTTAATTGTAATGCTAGAGCTCTGAAATTTGGTTAAAATTTTATCTTAAGCGGAATTTCCTCAACGCCAAACTTTCTGAATCAATGTCTAAAATATTAAAATGTCATCACCAACGAATAGGACACCCTTGCTAGAAAGTACCACGGGAAAAGAATCAAAAACATAATACAACTGTAATTTATGTATATAAATTTAGGGGATTAATTTTCTCATTTTACATGAGAAAATTTTCTCATGCTACACATTCAATACATGAGTGGGGTCCACAAAAAGTGATAAGACAAAGAAGTCAAGATGGGACCCACTTTTTAATTGTGTGTGTAACATGAGAATCTTTTCTCATGTAAAATGAGAAAAGATTAAGGGTTTTATAAGAGTTATGTTGTAGGAAAATTGATTGTGTAATGTTATAAGAGTCATCGTTTTGCGTGCCTTAATTTTTTATTTATTTTTTTGTTTTAAAAAGTGTGGGCCCCACGAAATGTTGTGAGAGTAGGAAAGTTTGTTGTGTTATGTTAAAGGATAAAATGAAAACCCAAAGATTAACCCATAAATTTAACTTTGGGCAACACAAATCACAAATACATCTATAAGAATACAAGAAATACAAAAGTAGGGAAATTTGAAAAATACATAAGCTTCATAAACTGGAAAATGCTACGCATTCTCAAGGACTTGTGGATGCAGGGGGTGGAGAGAAAAATGGGATGGAGGGAAACACATTTGGGATTGAGGGTATGTTTGGCATTGGAGGGAGGGTGACTTGTGGGATTGATGATATTGTAGGGATGCTTGGAAGTGGTGGGAGTGTGGTTGGTATTGATGGTTGTGGCAGGTTTGGGATTGTAGGCAAAGGGGGAACATTCCCCTGTGGCAGATTTGGCAATGATGGCAATGTTGGTATTGTTGGTTTGGGCAAAGTAGGCAAATTTGGAACAGCAGGTTGAGTCGTTTGCAGAAGATGGCGACCTGCTAGGCCAAAATCCATGCTTGAAAGGGAAAGAGCTATGAAGAGAGTTATGACAAAGAAACTGTGGTAAGCCATGGCTAAATATTCAGGATTTGGAGAATGGAACCTCAAGGTTGAAGTAGAAATGTGCACAAGATGTTAGAAGGTTAGGGTTATATATAGATGCATAGAGATGTGAAAGTGTATCAGTGTGGTTGATTATTGGTAGTCTAATCTTTGACCTTTTCTGAGATTGATTTTGTCTTTGGTTAACCTTCCTATCTGTTTCTGTCCTTTTCATAGAAAATAGCTTAATACAGTTTGTTGGGGTTGAAGATGAATATGGTTTGTTGACAGGAATTTAGAAAAGCTAAAGGAATTATTTTGATTTGCAAACATGTCTAGTAATCCTTGGTCTTGAGGTAGCTTTCTCGCTGAGAACATCGGCTTTCATGGTCAAAGGGGATTTTTTAAATCGAAAGGTCACCAAAATGTTTCGTTCCCTTCGAATGCAGACAGGTCAGTTAACAAACAAAAAATAAGATTTGTGTACCCAAATTTTTTTTTCTAAATAAGATTGATGCTTTTATGCATATATCATATGGGTTATATTTATCTTATGTTGCGTAAGATAAATAAGTTTTTTAAACATAAAAAATAGAAGTGGGTCTCACATCTATATTTCTCTCTCCTCTTATATATGGGTCTCATTTGAAATTTTATTTCTATAACATAAGATGATTATTTTCCAACACCATAATAAATATAACCCATATAATATACCACTCCAAATTCAGCTTCCCCATCTTCTGTTGTGAAATCTTTCCCTCTGCCCCACAAAGAAGAATGTGATGAGTGGATCGAATCATAAATGATTTAATGTCTGTGTTCATTTGCATATATTAAGCACTTGCGTTTTAACATTTGATTCAATCTTAAAACTTTAGTACTACTAGTATGTGTAGAGTCGTCAGTACCACGCGTCTCTGTGAATCACTTCTAGAAATAACATTATCAATAAATGAATTTCACCGTGTATTGTACGTAATAAAATAAGGGCTTGTTTGGAGCATCTGATAAAGAAGATAGAATATGATAACTTATCATATTCTACTTTTATCTCCTGTTTGGTGGGTCAATAGGATATGATTAGATTATCCTATTGTCTTATTTTATCCTATCCAATACATGATTTTTTATCCTATAAGGAGAGCTGGGTTAGGATTCAACATGATAGGATACCAATATTAGATACCCAATATATCCCCACGCTATCCAATATATCTCCACGCTACCCAATATATTTGTATTTATTGCATTATATTTTGTTTTTTCTCTCTTCTTTCTTCTTTTACATAATCTTATCATATTGCTAATCAGGTGCTCATCAAACACAAGACATGATATAGGCTTATCAGCCCCATATCATATCCTACCCTTATCAGCCTCATATCATATTGATAAACCCTTGGTTTACCATGGTTTTAGGCTTAATTATACTTGAAATATATCATGAATTGCATGAAAATTAGGGTTTTATACTGTAAAGTCACAATAATTGAATATCTTGTTAACATGTTATCATAATTCTTATTTTAAGGAATTTTTGACACCTATTATGGCTCTTTGGAACCAAAAGAAGACATCAAGTTGAGTTGGAGCCTCGAGGAAGCAAGATTTCAAGTGTGTACCAGCTGTAAGAGGACATTTTGGCGTCCATGAATCACATTTAAACGCTCAAGATGAAGAAAATAGCAAAACTCCCTGGACGAGAGCGTTTTGGCGGCCAACCGAGCGCCAAAACGCTCCAGCAGCATCAATTTACCATTCGAAGAGGACGTTTTGGCGCCCTACAGCACGCCAAAACTCCCAGAGGCAGCCAACAATACATTGGGAGGACGTTTTGGCGCTATAAATGCACGCCAAAACGCTCTTGCACGAAATCACCAGCCCAAGATTCAACTAAGATTTGCCAAAGGATACAGATTGCAATATATGGGATTAAAGCGGAAACATCTCTATTAATTGAAAGAAATCCTAGAAGAGATTCGTCGGAAGATATAACGAAGATTCGAAGCTCAAATCCGTCAACCAATCTTCAAGATTTAATTGCAAAAAGGAAACAAATGTGAAATCAATTACAAATCTGATATGGATTCGTTGGAAGATTTAATGATGGATACAACTCCAATGACTATAAATAAGGAGCTTGGGAGAAACCAATGGATAACAAGTCCAGAGCATTACACCAAGATGGAGGAAGGAATCCTATTGCGGAGCGCTGGAACACTGAGGAACCAAGTCAACATCACACCAATAGAGGCTTGGGGTTCTCTTTTCTTTATTATTGTTTTTCAATTCAGTATGCTAGGCTAGTCTTTTATATAGTTAAGGGTAGATGGAGCCTAATTGAATCTTTATGTTTATGAATTAAATTTCCTCCGAATCCTATTCTTTTTATAATTGAATAAATTATCTGTCTTTAATGCTTTCTATGAGTTTGTTCCTTATAGAATGATTTTGGGGAATTGTATAACAATAGGGATGTTGGTGCATGAACCCTGACTTGATAATTTATCATAATCCTTGTGATATAGGAATAGGAAACATAGGGTAATTATGCAATCTTGTAATTCTTGATCTTAATGCATGTTTTCTTGGGGAATAATCGGGGAACTAGAGTTCTTTCAAGATTACATAGATTTATGGTAACAAGAAATTGAGCTGTAATTAACTCAGATAGAATTGATTGGCAATATATTAAGAAACAGATTCTTGACTGTTTAATTCATAACATATTGAGGAGATTGGGGGAAGTCGAAACCTTAACTACGCTTTTTAAATTCATAATCAAACATCATCCTTTCATTCATTCTTTAAATTCTGAATTTTCTTGATTGCATCTGTTTACTTGTTTTTACTTTTAAGTTATTTGAACCACAACTCTCTTCATCTAAACTCTTGATTGTCCAACTAAAACGCAATTAACGAACTAGTGCTTGAAAATTCTGATCCTCGTGGGAACGATCTCGTACTCTGGTACACTTTATTACTTTCACGATCGGTGCACTTGCCGAGTCGCAACACATGTCCTACCTTTATCCTATCATGTTCACCAAACGAGCCCTTACCGCCACAAACATTAGAAAAACTGATGATTCATTGTGAGTTGTTGATACACTTGGCGTCACAAACTACGGCCTTACCGTCAGCAATCTCTCGCACACCGTGGGAGTCACAAACTGGCAAAAAAAATTTATGGACCCTTCTCCATTACCAAAAGTATTGGGGAGGTGGCTTTTGAATTGAGCCTGCCTCCGGATTCCAAAATACACCCTGTGTTTCATGCTTCTCTGCTCAAACCCTTCCACCAAGGCTCAGCAGATCGCGTTTTAGCTCTACCACCGACAACCGTCTTGAACCAACCGGTTGTGCAACCCATGACAATTCTGGATACATTAGAAAAAAGGGAGGACTACCAAGAGTGTACTGATTCAGTGGGGAGGATTATATCCTGAAGATGCTTCTTGGGAGTATCTTCCTGAAGTGCTGGCAGCTTACCCTGACTTCCACCTTGAGGACAAGGTGTTTGTCAAAGGGAAAGGGGATGATACACTTGGCGTTCAAGTAGAAGAGGAAGAGGAATTTGAGACTATTGGGCTGGAGCATTAGCAAATGGAAGACATGGTAACTCCAAAGAATAGATGGGCTAAGAGGAATAGAACTAAGCTCAAGTGGATGAATGATTTTGTGTTGTGAGCAGAAAGAAGGGTAGTAAGCTTACAAGTGTAGACGGTTATGTTAAGTAAGGGTGGGGTGAGAGAAGGTGGTGTAAATTTCCTTTGTGTATGAATCTGTTACAGATTCCTTTAGGAGTTGTTATTGTGTTGCTCTTTTTTTGTTAGGATGGGAATGTGCTTGTATAAATGGTGGTGTATTTTCATTATGAAAGGCAGAGAATTATTTGGACCATTGTTTGTTAGGAGGCACTCTCCCTCGAAGAGAGCATTTATCCTTTATTTCTTATCTTTCACCTATTTTCATATCAGTTGTTGAACAATTTCTTCCAGTACAGGACCTATCATATTGTCCCGAAATAAGGACCAGAATCGAAAATGCCCCAACTCTCTGTATGATCTAGGCAGAACCAGAGAATACCCTGAAATAACATACGGGCTTCTAATAGAAAACATGCATGACGAAATTTAAAAGATTAACAGGTACTCTAAATTCTAATAGTTTTCATCACCAGCCATCCCTATGAAATTGCCCATAACATTATTCATGAGATATAACTCTTATTCCTTACCTTGAATCTCACGACTTAAGTTTTTTGATTAGCTGTAAATTATTTGTGGAATATGTTTTCTTATGTTACATAAAATAATATATCCCTTCTACTCATACATCAAAAGTTATGCCAATATTTATTTCAACATCAATACCACCTTTATCCCAAACTAACAAGGTCGATGGTAGATGAATCCAAATGAAAGATATGAAGGGATAAAAATAAATAAAATAATAATAATAATATATAAATATAAAAATAAATGAGGTGTAAAATAAAATAACTTATTTAACGTGTATGCATGACCTATCTCAAACCAAGATAAAAGAGGAGGATTGGCGTCAGGTAATGAGCCGGCCGTTAAAAGCAGTTATATTTTTTAGATGAACCTTTATGATATTTTGTGCTAATATTTATTTATTTTATTTTATCTTTTTAAAAGAATAATTCTCATATACTTTGTGTATATCACATGAGATAACAAATCTCATAAAACATCATACTTGTATTCCCTTTATTTGTGATTATCTTTTAGAAGTCTAATTTACGCAATTTTGAGTGAATTTGATTCTTTCAAAAGGATAAAATCCTGCATTATAGAATTAACCAAGCATCCGGTTCTCATGCATGCGAGTGAGTATTATCTGCAAACTGCAGCTCGAAATTTTAGTGTGAGCATTTGCGGTTATCTATTTACGTTATCTAATATCAGTATTTTCTCTTTCAATTTCTTACTCAATTACCTTGCACGGGTCCAGCGCTACATTCTACGGCCCAAGGCAATGGCCCACACGCTTAACACGCCAACATAATCATCGCAAGGATTATTATTTTAGGGAAAAATGTTTATCCTTTTAAATCACACAACTTATATCTTTTCACTCTCATAAAGAGGCGGGACCTACACTTTTATATTTTTTTGTACACTCTCTTTTTCTTTATCTATCTCTTTCACCAACTTAAAATGACATAACTTTACATCCTTTAAAATAATACACACTTTTTCCATTATTTTAATATTTGAATGATTCATAAAGTTGATTATCCTATATGGGATTTATTATCTGTTATCCTAAATAAGATAGGATTTCAGCATTTATCTTCCACTTAGATTAGGATTAGGTTATCTTTTCAATTTTAGCATTTGATGTTTATTTGAAGAACTTAAAAGACAAAATATACTTACAATACCCAACTTTTTATGGTGTAGGAGAGGAAATTTTTCGTGTAACCAATTAGTATTATATACTACGAGTAATATACAATTATAGTATTACTATTGGTTTTTCTCTTTCTGCCTTTAAGAAGAATAAAAAAAATAACTTTTAAATTTATAACTACATACTACATATAATACAGGGGGAATGATCATTTACAAATTTATTTTACAAATTACACGTAATATGACCGATCATACATTTATGATTGAAGTATGACCGGTCAGACAAAGTGTAGTTTGTAAGAATTTGTAAATACATAAATGGTACCCTATTAATGTTATTTTAAAAGTAAATTTAATCCTAAAGATTAAATTATTATATTAACAATGTATTAATAATTTTATATATTATATCTCTAATATTATAAATGAACAGAAAAAAATTAATTTAGTTTTATCTACATCTTTAATTTAATATTTAATTTTAAAGTGATATCAACTATTAATATTGATTTATTTTGTAAACTTTATCATTTATTAACTATATTTTAAATCTTGATAATATTATTCTTAATTGATTAATAATTACATACATTTAGAATTCAATCTTAAATTGATTAGGATATCCAAATTTTCTCTAATAGTCACCTTTTTCCATGTAAATTTGTGCTTTCTTCGAGTGGTATGGATTGTATATTTTGAAATTAATTGTTAATGCAATGTGTAGTCTCATTGGCCTCATTTTGACGTTGTCTTAATTATTTGCAACACCTTGAACAAGATTACATGGTTAAATTGGTACTTCAAGATTACGTTGTCTCCATGATTTCTACGTGCACGTAAAGATTATTTCATTCGGAGGTGTTTAGCCCCCGAAGCAGAACTCGCGAATTACTAGATAATTCAGTGCATTTTTCCAAAAACCTCTTGACTTGTAAAAATCATAATAAATCGGGCTTATAAGCTTTGAAAATAATCCTTATATAATCTGAAAGTACACCACTGGGGCTTTACATACATATAAATTATACCTCATTCGGAGGTCTGTAGCCCCATAACGATAACTCGCAAGGTGCTCGCTAAAACAGTTCAAAATCCAAAATTAAAATATATCAGCAATTATTTTCGCAATTTAAGTACCAGGACTACATCAGTTAGGACAGAATCTACAAATCCAAAGTGCAGTAAAACAAGATCATTTCCCAACGTTTTCCAGTTTCTCAAAACACCACATCCACTTGAAATATACAGCCAGCAATCAACAAACATAGTGTACACCAACATAATTCTCAAGACAACAGCAGACAAACAGAATACGTCTAAAACCAACACTTCATCACATGCTTCTAAGTCCTCCTGCAATTTATAAAAATTGAGCCCCTGAAGGGGTGAGAAAAATCCCAGTAGTGTGATAGTAAAACCAGTAAAGCAACAATATTAGACTAGGTACAAAATTCCAAAACATTCGCATCAACATGTAATTTTCCGGACAGATGCTAACATATAATCATAGTGCGTATATAACGCCAAAGTACTAATCATGTTGCGTATATAACGCCAAAATATTAATCAGAGTGCATATATAACGCCAAAGTAATGTACGTTCATAGCACTGCAGTGCACGTACTACTAACAAGCACAGTGGAGATTCTATAGTGGCTCCTCAAGAGGATTCCAACTGCGACCTATGCGGATTGAAGCCAAGTGTCCCATACCCTAGTAACGGAGGGATGCCTATATGATGTGTGCTCAAACGTATGCTTATTTTCATTATATACTTCGGTTTCCAGAATGAATTCATAATGCCGTATGCTATGACATGTTTGACTTCACACACACATGAGAAATGCAGTTGTAGGATGTGCAGATGCATGACTAGATTATAATCATAATAGCATATATATTTCATGTATTTTTAATACCAAGCTGCCGTATATCAAATACTTCCCAAAACAGAATTTCCATCATGTCAAGTCCAAAGGTAGAATACAAATAACATATAACAGAATACGAATCCAAGGCACATGTGAGGAACAATTCACAATTCCATACACTAGCTAATAGTCACAATAGGTCTCACCACCAAACACTTACCTGATACTTTAGCTTTCTAATCAAAACAACCCCAAGTCCGTCCAACATCCTTGCGGTTTATGAACCTAATCAAAAGTACCAAACAGAATTTCTTTACTTTATTTATTTACAAAATACAAGGTTCCATTCAGAATTTATGCCCCTAGTACCAAGTTCACTTTTTGACTTTTAAACTAATTTTCCATGCTTTCAGTTCCTATGATTTCACTCAATTTATCATGCATCCCAGGTTATTTAATTTTTTGTTTTAACTTTAATTTCATGTAGGCTAGCCATGGACAAACCAAAGGTTCTTATATGCAACATATAAGATTTTTAGGCCATCAATTGATGCATCCACATTCTATTACTAGGACACTGCCAATTTGACATAGGCACGAGTTATTAGATCACTTAGCATGCTGCCTACAAGAGTTACAACACACACAAGGCACGATTCAAAATTGTATGAGGCTACAAAGGTACATTCAATATTTTCATAAATTACTTGAGGTGCTGAACTTGACATTAGGCTTCATAATGTAAACCGCAAACATTCCGGTCACAATTAACGTTGCTGAAACTATACTCTTTCCTTTTAAAATTGAAAACCTGCTTGACTTGTAAAATTTCTATCGAATCGAGTTCAACTGTTTTCCAAAATTTTCTTTGACACAGAGAAAGTACACATCTGGGGCTTCGCATACATATAAAATATAGCTCGTTCGGAGTTACGTAGCCCCAGAAACAGAACTCGCAAGATGGCGATAAAATAGCTTAAATATTCTGAATTTAAACAGCAGAATTTGTCTTGACAATTTAAAATCAGAATGACATGAGTTCAGACAATACACAAAAAATATCAATCCACAATACGTTCCAAAACCGAATCTGAATCCCAACTTACTAGTCTCCAAAAGATTACATCAACATCAATATTCAATACGCAGTTAATAGAACAACAAACAGACATCAACATTATTCAAAATAGTAGCACATAAAAATCTTACAACAAGCAAGGTTAGATTACGATACTGGTTCATGGGACAGAATTAAGGCGAGGGAAATTACCATAAATAACATATCCCCCTAATCAGACATGAGAGGACCGAATGGTGAGGGCAAAAGGATGGGGATGACAAGAACTATACTCCTAGCATGCAGATGCAAATCGAACAGACAGGGAAAGAAAAAGGAACGCTGGGACTCAGATTTTTACCTCCAAGACTGCATCAAAGATTACTACTTCAAATAGGGACAGCAACCTCCCTTTTCCTCTCTTCAAAAGTCGAACTTATAGCTGCATGCAAGGAGGAAATATTCATTCAGCACCGATTTACATTGTGTAGGACAACGAAGAACAAAAATTGCCTCACCTCCTTGGAGGTGTCTTCGGCTGGCCAAGGAAAAGAAGAGAAATAGACTTGTGCTTCAAACTACTTACTCAGCGTTACACAGCCAACTAGGAAAATGGGAAGAAGAATGGGTTCAAGTGTTTTGCTTTCCCCCTAAGTGCTCACGGCTTGAGGGTGGAGATGATAAGGAGAAGATGTAAACATGGTTCTCTTTGATGTTCTTCTTTGTGGGCATTCAGACTGTGAGGGAGATGGTTGGTTGGGTCTTCTTGTGTTCCTTGTTAAGTTCCCACGGCTAGAGAGGAGTTAGGAGATTGAATTTGGTCCAAGAATACAAGTGGTAACATTCAGCCTTAGTTTCAATAATCTAACGCCTAGGGAGGGAGTGAGGACCGTGTTTGGTTTTGAATCAAGGGTTTCTGTAAGAACCCGCACTGTTAATTAAGGAAATTAATTAATTAAATATGAGAATTAGGAAATAATTTCATAATTGACCCTAATAATTATTATGAGGCTTTAATAATTATAGTAAGTGAGTAATAATGTTGAAAGTCGCTTTTCTGACAAAAAGAACAGATACCGATCCTGCTAGTCGGTATAAATGCGTACCGATAAAGTATCCCGGAAAATTATAAGGAGTGCATGAATATTCCTAGAATAATATGTAGGACTGCTATTTCAAGTTTCAAGTTAAAATAATGAGATCTGATGCCAGAAACTGATATTGGCTATGAAAAGCGCGTACCGAAAAGGTGCTCCGAAAAATATAATAAAAATATGATAATTCTTATAAAATTGAGTAGGTTAAGAATCCTGAGTTTGGGATTAAAATGCTAAGCGTAGCATTTAACGTTAATACTGTGTGTTTAAGTGATAAACCGCCTATATATAGTGCTTGGCACTAAACCCTAGGCCATGCTACGTGAAGTTTGCTGGTCATTGGCTGCTGCCACCTTCCCCCACCTTGTCATTTTTTTCTTCATTGAAGTCTCCAAAGACATCAGCTTTCTTCATGATTTCTTTATCTAAACACCTTGGTTGAGTGTGGTTGAGTCTTGGGGTGAGTGTTAAGCCTTGCTTTCTGAGTTTGGTGACTGTTTGAGTGAAGTGTGGTGGGCTGAGTTCTTGAGTGGAGGAGTGGGAGTCTTTTCTTGGTTGGTTGAAGCTCCAAGTAGCTTCCTTGGTGAAGAAAGAACTCACCTTTGTTGCTCCATTTTCGTTCTCCCCAAAGTCAGTACCTTGGAGCTGACTTGTGATCTCCAAGAGCACCATTGTTGGGTTGTTTCAAGCTTGGGTAAGCTTCATCACCTTTGATCATGAGTCTAAGTGGATAAAAATGGAACCTTGATGCATGTAATGAGCTAAAGATGATAACCTAACGTTGGGTAATGCTTAACACACTTAGAAATGCATGTTTAAGCTTCTGTAATCGGTAAAGGTTGGACCTTTGGTTTGGATTTTTGCGAAATACAGAATCTGGGTTCTGTCGCGAAATATCCAGATATTTCGTTGTGAATATCCTGATATTGATATCCATATATGGGGATTTGAATAGCCGGATATTGGAAGAGAGATATTCAGATATTGATATCCGGATATGCCCCCGACGAATATCTGGATATTCTGGGATTTCGAAGAACAGTAGCTGCATTGTTCATACAGTAGGCTATTGGGGGTTTGTGGACCCTAGATTGATGAAGTTGAACATCTATTTTAATTGAACTAAGTCAGAATCAAGTGGTTAAGGGCTTATGGCTTTGTGTGAAGCCTTAAGACATAAATCGTAAGAGGAAAACGTCATCTTTATGTTTATGCTTATGAGCTATGAATGGTGATATGCTTGCTGGTCCTAATCAGATTGTGATCTGCTGTGTGTTGGACTTGAGCTGTGTGGACTCTTGGCATTGGATAGTGAGCTTGCAAGGTAAGCTTTCGTGTCCTCTGTTTAGCCATGTTGTGGTTCCACCATGTCCCATGGGGGTATGGTTATATGCATGCTGTGTTACATGTTTTTGATGTTTTGGAAATGCTATTGAGTTGTTATATGCCAGTGTCTTTTAAATATGCATGTGGTGTTCCACCTATACGGTAAGCCTGAGTATGTAGTACATACAATATGGTGAGGCTGTAGGTGAGGTGCAAGCGGTGTTCCTTGTACTATATGTAGGTAATAGACGTATTCCTGCATTTTTCTGGCCAGTAGAATAGTTACAACACACATGACATGAATATCTGTTGCACTGCATTGAGTTTTGGAACTTATATTGGATTACTGATTTTAGAACTTATATTGCACATGTAAGTGAGCTTGGGGTGAAAGATCCTTGAGGACCCCTTGTCTTACTGAGATTTATGTTTAGAGATCTCACCCCACGTTTGGGGCACCATTTCAGATTCAGGTAATGTTGGGGTTGAGACCTCAGGCGGTAGGAGGCTGGAGGTGAGTTAGATATTGCTGATTTATATGCTGACATGTTGGATGCTGGATATGCCACTTGCCTTTATTCTTTTAGCTTCATTTATGGTTATGGATTATCTTGTTGAGACGCTGTTGTTTTGATGTTGATTTGGTGAGCATGGGGATTGTCCATGCCACATAGACTTGATTATTGTCTTGCTTTATTTTAGATTCGGGGTTGTATTAATGTATCAGGATATTGTCCGGATTACGTGATGTAATGTCGTGACTTAGATACTCACTTTATATTTATATATTGAGGTATTTCAGTTAGATGTCTTTTTGTATTTACATACAGGCGATGTATTTTATGAAATTGATTAAGTAATCAACTTGGCTAAGTTTAATGACGTCATAATTGAAAAGAAAAAGATATTCCGCATATTTTTTTTTAAGCGCAGCTTAATACGATGACATGTTAACAAACCGGGTATACACGGGGTGTTACATTTTATGGTATCAGAGCTACGGTTCAAGGGAAAAGCCTGTATGTATTGCAATGATTAGGATGTTTGATTGTGTCTGTCTTGTGTGTTTGCTCTGTTGGTTTTTATTATGATGATGCATATGTGATCACATTGTGTGGGCCTGATCAACTCATAATTTGTGTAACTCTTACAGAGTCATGGTAGGATCCAGGAGAACACGAGAGACTGCTGAGGGTCAACCCGACCCAATCCTGACTGCTTTGGCTGAGATGCAGGAGGCCACTAGACTGGCCAATGTGGCAATGATGGACGCTGTTAGAGAAGCAAACCAGAAGGCCATGGAGGATGCTCTTGAGGCAAATCGGTTGGCGAACATGACCATGATGAGGGTCATGTTGGAGGAGATGAGAGCTGGTCCTGCTGTTGGTCAGTTCCCACCGCCACCACCTCCACCGCCACCACCTCCGCCGCCTCCACCTAGTGTTCAAGATGAGAGCCTGAGTCACATCGGTAGTGCTACTTATGTCATTGGGGTGATGGAACCCTTTGTGGAGCCTGCTGAAGACAGAGATGAGATCGATCGCCGGCTGAATTCTTTCCGTAAGCATAAGCCACATACCTTTGATGGATCTTATGATCCTGTTACTGCGGCGCGATGGCTACAGGCGCTGGACAAGATATTCTGGGTCATGCAGTGTACAGATCCGCAGAAGCTGATGTTCGCTACCTACATGCTAGAGGGCGATGCCCATGAGTGGTGGACGAACACTTCTCATGTCTACGAGATGTGTAAGAACCCGCACCGTTAATTAAGGTATTTAATTAATTAGTTATGTGAAAATAGGAAATGATTCCATAATTGACTCTAATAATTATTTATGAGGCTTAATAATCATAATAAGTGGGTTAGAATGCTGAAAGTCGCTTTTCGGAAGAAAAGTGCAGATACGGGTTCTGCTAGTCGGTATAAATGCGTACCAAAAAAGTATCCCGGAAAATTAAAGTAAGTGCATGATAATTACTAGAATAATATGTAGGACTTGTAAGACAAGTTTCAAGTCCAAATAATGAGAACTGGTGCTAGAAACCGGTACTGGCTTTGAAAAGCGCGTACCGGAAAAGTGCTCAGAAAAATATAATAAAAATATGTTAGTTCTTAGAAAATTATTTAGTTTCATAATCCAAAGTTTGGGATTAAAATGCTAAGCGTAGAAATTAAAGTTAATACTGTGTGTTAATGCTTATGTGGCCTATATATACACTTACTAAGGGCACATTGCCCTAGATACCAGAATTCCTGCGTGAGAAGAGGCTGACCAGCTGCTTGAGCACTGTTCCATTGGTCTCCTTCACCTTCTCTTGAGCCAAGTTGGGACCTTTGAGCATTGATCTTTCTCTTTTCTTCTTGTAAACACTTGAGAGGATCATTGTTGAGTGAAAGGAGAGCCTTTTGGTGAGTGTCCAGCTGCTGTGAGAGGTGTGAGGGAGCTGTGTTTTCTGTTCTTGAGGGGCGTGACCTTTTGTTGGCATTTTGATGCTCCAAGATGCCTTCTTGTTGAGTGAAAGACCTACCTTCTTGTTCATTTTCGTGCATCTTCCTTGAGTCAGACTTGAGGGGCTGTGTTGAGCTCCAAGAGCATCTCCCTTTTGAGTTTTGAGCCTTGGTATGTTGTACCAACCTTTAACTTGAGTTTTAAGGCTTAAAAATGGTACCTTGATGCATCTAATGACTAAAAGATGATAACTTGTTGTTGGGTAATGTTGAACACGCCTAGAAATGCATGATTAGGTGTTTAAAATCGGTAAAAAGGGAACCTTTAAGGGATATCTTCACGAAAATGCAGAAACTGCATTCTGTCGTGAAATATCCGGATATCTTCCCGTGGAATATCTGGATATTGGATATCCGGATATGTGATATCTGGATATGGGGTTTTGGGATATCTGGATATTGGATATCCGGATATGTGAATCTGTATATCCGGATATGGACAGTGAGATATCCGGATATTGCATATCCGGATAAGGTCCCGAGGAATATCCGGATATTCTGGGATTTCGCAGAACAGTAGCTGTGTTATGTGTACAGTAGGCTATTGGGGGTTTGTGGACCCTAGATTGATAAAGTTGAACTTCTGTAATTAATGGATTAAGTCAGAATCATGTGATTAAGGGCTTGTGGCTTTGTTAGAAGCTTTAAGACATAAAACGTAATGAAAAAGCGTTGTCTTTAATTTGTATGCATGTGGTACATGTTTATTGATTTATATTTGGTCCATATCAGATTGTGATCTGCTGTGATTGGACTTTGAGCTTGTGCCATTGGATAGCTAGCTTAGAGGTAAGCTTTCGTGTTCTCGGTTTAGCCATGTTGTGGTTCCACCATGTCCCATGGGGGTATGGTGTATGCATGCTGTGTTACATGCTTTTGATGATTTGGAAATGCTGTTGAGCTATTGTATGTTAGTGCCTTGTTGATATGCATGGAGGTGTTCCACCTATACAGTAAACCTGAGTATGTAGAACATACAAGAGGGTGAGGCTGTGGGTGAGGTAGAAGCGGTGTTCCTTGTACTACATGTAGGGAATAGACGTATTCCTACATTTCTCTGGCAAGTAGATAGTGATTACACACATCCGGATAAGGTCCCGAGGAATATCCGGATATTCTGGGATTTCGCAGAACAGTAGCTGTGTTATGTGTACAGTAGGCTATTGGGGGTTTGTGGACCCTAGATTGATAAAGTTGAACTTCTGTAATTAATGGATTAAGTCAGAATCATGTGATTAAGGGCTTGTGGCTTTGTTAGAAGCTTTAAGACATAAAACGTAATGAAAAAGCGTTGTCTTTAATTTGTATGCATGTGGTACATGTTTATTGATTTATATTTGGTCCATATCAGATTGTGATCTGCTGTGATTGGACTTTGAGCTTGTGCCATTGGATAGCTAGCTTAGAGGTAAGCTTTCGTGTTCTCAGTTTAGCCATGTTGTGGTTCCACAATGTCCCATGGGGGTATGGTGTATGCATGCTGTGTTACATGCTTTTGATGATTTGGAAATGCTGTTGAGCTATTGTATGTTAGTGCCTTGTTGATATGCATGGAGGTGTTCCACCTATACAGTAAACCTGAGTATGTAGAACATACAAGAGGGTGAGGCTGTGGGTGAGGTAGAAGCGGTGTTCCTTGTACTACATGTAGGGAATAGACGTATTCCTACATTTCTCTGGCAAGTAGATAGTGATTACACACATGCCATAGATATCTGTTGCACTACATAGTTTTGGAACTGATAATGATATAAATGCGTTTTGAACTTATATTGCACATATAAGTGAGCTTGGGGTGGAAGATCCTTGAGGACCCCTTGTCTTACTGAGATTTCTTGTTTAGAGATCTCACCCCACGTTTGGGGAATGCTTATTTCAGGGTCAGGTAATGTTGAGACCTCAGGCGGCAGGAGGCCGGAGCTCAGTTAGATTGCTGTTATATTATGCTGCCATGATTGGATGCTGGATTTGCATGCTGTTTTTATGCTTATAGCTTCAGTTTATGTTTATGGAGTTTTATGTTGAGACTTGTTGTTTACTATGTTTATTTGGTGAGCATGGAGATTGTCCATGACACATAGTATTGTTATGTCTTGATTATGTCTTGAGTCTTTGGAGTTGTATTAATGTATCAGGATATTGTCTGGATTACGAGATGTAATACCGTGATTTAGATACACACTTTATGTATATATTGAGGTATTTCAGTAGATGTCTTATTGCAATTTACATACAGGCGATATTTTATGAAATTGATTAAGTAATCAAGTTGGTAATTGATAATGACATCATAATTGAAAAGAAAAAGAATATTCCGCATTTTTAATTAAGCACCGCTTAATACGATGTAATGTTAATATTCCGGGTATACACGGGGTGTTACAAGATGCAGGGCCATGTGATGACGTGGCCATTCTTCGAGGATTGCTTTCTGGGTCAGTATTTCCCTTACGATGCTCAGGAGAGGAAGCAAAGGGAGTTCGACAGGTTGGTTCAGGGCTCATTGTCTGTTGACGAGTACCTGGCCAAGTTCAATCAGCTGGTGAAGTTTGCACACTTCCGGATGGCGAGGCCTACTCCAACATTCTTGGCTGCTAAGTTCCGCAGGGGACTTAGTGATGATATTGCTGGTTACCTTGCTGGTTCTGCTTCGAGGGACTTTGGGACACTGGTGCAGCAGTGTCGGGATATCGAGGACTTCTACGACTCGAGTAAGGCCAAGAGGGCCAAGGTTGATGAGACAACGAAGGTAGCTAGTAGTTCCACTTCTTGGAGGGACAGGAAGTTTGGGAACAAGGGCAAGGGAAAGAAGATGGCGGCTCGGCAAGCGCCGAATCAATTTAAGAGGACTTCTGCTCAGGGGAGTGCAGCGAGACCTCCTGCTCCCAGGTGTTCGGGATGCGGGAAAACTCATTTTGGGCCGTGTTCTACCGGCCAGTTGATTTGTTTTCAGTGTGGCAAGGAGGGCCACTTCTCCAGAGACTGTCCATCGACGACAGTGAGAGCTGCTGCTGTTCAGGCGGTTCCATTGCAGATGGTTCCCCTTCCACCTACTTCGGCACCGGCAGTGCCACCGTCTTCAGGGCGAGTTTATACCCTGGATCGTCAGTGTTAATATATGGATGTTCTAGAGACAATCTTTTGATTAGATTAGGACATATGTGGACCTTTTATATTGTCGCAAATAAATAAAAGCACTCTTTATCCTGTTTCATATTTTGTCTCAATATTATTGTTAATATTTTATAAGTAACTGGATAAACCCTTTTGAATAGAACAGGTATCTCTTGAGTATCTGTGATGAGATCACGATCATGAGGATTCAAGGATTCCGCACGTTTATTCCTAATTTTATGTTCCTAGTCTAGAGACACTGAGAATGGGGATCAGTGATCTCGGGTAAGACTAGCACGACTTATCTACTTGTATTTGGATACAAGGTAAAGACCTCATGTGCTACAGATATGGAGATGTCTTAGCTAAAGTCGTGGGTGGACCTATAAGGGTATAGCTCGCACTGAATAGACCCACAAAGAGACTCTATGAGGAAATCTCACAGATAGTATCATTAGAGTAATCTCTTTATATTTGGGTATGTCTTTCCTTAGACCATAAGTTATTACCTAGACTGTGTTCTAGAAGGCATGCTTTGATTGTATACCTCGTCTTCCTGAAACATGGAGACTCATAGGTACACTGTTAGGCTTGTCCTGAAAGAGCACAGGGCTAGGGTGATAAGTTGAAGGAATTCGTCAAATCTCTGTGAGAGATTAGGTTATCTGTAAACCAGAGAAATCGGGATGACATTTACTGGGACTCGGGAATCTATGCATAGTAGAAGAGATCATGAGATGATCTGCCTTTAGAGTCAGTAAATTGAAGATTCCCTATTTTGAATAAATCTTACCCTAAACCGCAAGGGTTGATACATTTCCTTACCCTAGGTTTAATGGGAATTTAACCGAGACGAAAGGAAATATATACGATAACCAAATATGTATAATAAGATGATCAAGTCTTTAATCTAACTAGTTCTGGGGCAACAAAGCATTGCTAGTGCTCTGTGTTGTCATTAAATGGGTTGTGGGCTTGTTGGGCCCGAGCCCATCTATGTCAGTGGCTATGTTGGACCTAATGGGTTACACACTAACACCTTATTGTCATGATGATCTAGCATTAAAGGTATTGGGCCTAATAATGGTTGTTAGTCCAAGAAGAAGTTTGGAAGCCCACCTAAAAAGGAAAAGGGCGCATGGATCATGTAATGGGCTTGGATGATCCAAGAATTACTAATTAATTTAATTAGTTAAATTAATTATCAAATATTTAAATTTTGAATTTTGAATTTGAAATTTGAATTTTGAAATTTGAATTTTGAATGGAAATTTGAAATTTGAATTTTGAATTTTGAATTTTGAATTTGAATTTAGAAATTTGAATTTTGAATTTAGAATTTAAAATTTGAATTTGAATTTTGAATTTAAATGTTTGAACATTTGAATTTGAATTTGAATTGGCTATGAAAAGTTGTTTCATAACAAAAGGATAAGATAAGATCTTGTTGGAACAAATCCCTTGTATCAAGAGGAGATCTTTGGAGATCACCAAGGGCTGTTTGGGGCGCTGATTTGGTGTGATTATAAGTGTCATCTAGTCAACCAAATAAGCTCCAATCAGATTTGGTTGGTTGAGAGAATCAGTGAGTGAGTTGGTTCAAATTTGAATGCAACTGCTCAACGTATCTGGTCCGTTTCTGGGGCTGAAGGGGGCGCACATATGGCTGGCCATATGATGGCCATTAGATCAAAATTTTGACTAGGTTAAGACCTAGTCTCATGAGGATTCAAAGGTAGGTTGTTGGGAATTTTGAATTGCAACAACTCCACCTTTTTCTCCCTCTTTGTGTGCCACCTCAATGGGTAGGTTCTCCTTAGGGTTTTTCACAAAACACCTAGCCAATTCTACTCCATTCTATGCTCCACTTTTGTGATGTTTTCTTGCTGAAAATATCACTCTTCTAAACACATTCACCTTACCTCCTTCTTCACCTATTGAGCGCATAGTAAGCCTCTTTGTGGTGATCAATTGGTGGTTCTTCAAGAAAGAGTTCTTGCATTTTGACGTGGGTGGTGTGGATCAACGTTAGAGGGTTTGAACCCTTCAAACTTGACATTGATCAACTTGGAGTTCGAATCACAAACAAAGGTAGCATCATGCTGTCTTAAAGCATGAATCTTGATTGCATGTATGTTTCCGCTTGAGTAAAATTTTTGTTTTTTCCTCTCACATGCATCGGCCTTCAAGGTCATTTTACTTTCAAGTGCTATCAGAGCCCGGTTGCTTTACCATCGGCGGGTGATGGTACCTTGTTTGTGAAAATTGTTTTTCACGGTCAAAAATCTTTAAAGGGTTAAAGCTTGAATTTTTGCATATGGATTTTGAATTACAATGCTTTAAATTGTTAAAGTTTTTGTTTTTATGAACATGTTAATGTGATTGGTATGTTCATATATCTATATGTAGTCATGGTTTTGTTTCTTTTTCTTTGTGAAAGTTTTAAAAGGAAACACCTTTTTGAAAGGGATGATTCGGCTATGAAGGGTACTTAGAGTACCTTGATTGTTTTCTTATTTTTCTCCATGAATTGTTTCATGAGTATAGCATGAATTTTTGTGACAAAATTTGTCATATACATGCATATATGATTCGACCATTAAAGGGTTTATGGCTGCATGCATGGTTTAATTTTGTGTTCTTTAAGAAAGAGTTAACAAAATTTGAATTATAAAAGTTGTTATATAATTCGGCCATTAAGAGAAAATTAAGAAAATTTGAATCATGATTCTTGTAATTATATTTTAATTGTTAAAATGTTGAGACGTGTGAAGGACATATTTTATGATATTTGATATCTTGTGCTTGCAAAGTTGTTTAACCTTTTAGGTGCAAAGAGGAAGGGGATGGTCATGGTGCCCGAAATTTAAATTTCAAATTTTAAATTAAAGGTGTAATTTTTCTCTATTTAAATTAGAGGTGTAATTTGAATTTTGAATTTTGTAATTTTCATTTGTCCCTCCAAATATGTTTTGGAGTTTCTTTAATTATTTGTAATTAGAGAATTAGGCTAGTGGCGTTTAGACGACAAGCAGCCGTGGCTTGAGAAGCAAGATGGACGAATGCGCGAGCACCGTGACTGTCTCAAATAAAAGTGTTTTATATGCTTGTATGCTTTGTACGACTAGTATGCATGAGATAGTGTATCGCGAATGTATGATTTTATGACTTAAGACGTCTAGTATGCATGAATTGGACAAATCGCGTTTGTATGCCTTATTATGCACGTCCAATTGCGACTAGTGTAAACCGATAGATGTTTGACATAGGTTACGACTAGCATGATAACATACATATGCGTTTGATGAGACTTAGTAAACCCTAAATAAAAGGAACCCTTAAAAGGAATAAATTATTAAGCGCATGATTACCTCCCACCACCAATATTAATCAAACCTCTTCTAGATAGTGGTGCTCCACAACTCAGTTAGAATCCACTGTTTCGTTGAGCAAGAGTAGTGTTTGAAGTGTGAGACACTTAGGGTGCTGGTTAGTGCTTAACTGAGGCATAAGTTGCAGGCTTAGCCGGACTTATGTGCTTAGGGTAATAGTGCTAGGTTGGTTGCATGAGATGCACCACTAAGTGACAAGGAGTTGTCAACCTAATGTTAAGAGAAGGCATGAGATACTGTTGATAAGGATCAACCCATTATTTAAATTAATCTTGCGGTCTCAGACGAGGGTTAAAATAAATAATCGCACTTTTAATCCCACTAAGGTAAAGTCTAAAAGTAGATTAACCCTAAGTCAAATGGTAAGGGTCATTGACTTAGATAAAATAGTGGGAGGGACAAATTATTTAAAGTCTTTAATAATTTGTAACACGACAATATATATTAATCAATCTATCTTTACATTTTCAGTTTTTAGTATGACTAATCCACTGTCACTACGCTCAATACTCGATACGAACAAACTGACTGGTCCTAATTTTATGGACTGGTATCGGAACGTCAGAAATGTTCTGCGGGCCGAAAAAGTTGCTTATGTCCTTGACACTATTTTACCTATTGCGCCTAAGGAAAGGGAAGATGGGTTCGCGAAATTTGATTTTGAGGCCCACAAGCAACACATGGATGATAATGTGTTGGCTTGTTGCATCATGCTGGCATCCATGTCGCGTGAACTGCGTAAACAGCACGAGCATATGGATTCCCCCTCTATTATCCTGCATCTCAGTATGATATTAAAGGCAGACATGAGAGGTATAAGACCTTTAGGGAATTGTTCCTATACAAGATGACTGAAGGCATGTGTTTTAACCACCATGTACTGAAGATGATAGCGCTCATTGAGAAGCTATATGAGGTCACTGCTAGGTTTTAGAACTTCTCAACCACATCAAAAAAACCAAGTAACAAACTGGATGAGCTCCCGGGTTTTCGGCTCAAAGCATTAGCTACCACATTGGCCTTGCGAGGATGGTACTTCAACTCGAAGTCGTAATCGTTTAGGAACTCCATCCATCTCCTCTGCCTCATGTTCAACTCTTTCTGGTCGAAAAGATACTTCAAACTCTTGTGGTCACTGAACACCACGAACTTCAAACCAAAAAGATAATGCCTCCAAATCTTGAAAGCAAACACAATAGCAGCCAACTCCAAATCATTAGTAGGGTAGTTCTCCTCATGAGGCTTCAACTGCCTCGAAGCATAGGCAATCACTTTGCCCAACTGCATCAACACACAACCTAGCCCCTTCCCGGAGGCGTCGGTGTAAAGCTCAATCTCAAGCGCAGGCTCAGGAAGGACCAACACAGGTGCAGTAGTTAGTCTCTCCTTCAACTCCTGAAAACAAACCTCACACTCGTGAGTCCACACAAACGGAGTCTCCTTACGGGTAAGGCGAGTCAATGGCAGAACCATGGTGGAGAATCCTTTGATGAACCTCCGATAGTAACCTGCCAAACCTAGAAAGCTCCTCACTTCCGTAACTGTCTTGGGCCTCTCCCAATCCAGCACGGCCTCGATCTTGTTCGGATCCACTGCAACTCCTTCCGCTGAAATCACATACCCAAGGAACTTCACAGACTTGAGCCAAAACTCACACTTGGAAGGCTTCACATACAGCTTCTTCTCCTTCAGCACTTGTAGAACAATCCTCAGATGCTCCACATGCTCCTCCTCCGTCTTGGAGTAAATCAAAATATCGTCAATGAAGATGATCACAAACTGATCTAGGTACGGCTGGAAAATCCGGTTCATGTAATCTATGAACACTACAGGTGCATTGGTGAGTCCAAACGGAATCACCAAATACTCAAAGTGACCGTATCTCGAACGAAATACGGTCTTAGGGACATCCTCCGGCTTCACCCGAATCTAATGGTATCCAAACCGGAGATCAATCTTTGAATACACGCAAGCACCCCTGAGCTGATCCAACAGATCATCAATCCGAGGAAGAGGATACTTGTTCTTGATCGTCACCTAGTTCAGCTGCCTGTAGTCGGTGCACAATCGCATTGTCCCGTCCTTCTTCTTCACAAAGATGACCGGTGCTCCCCAAGGAGACACACTCGGTCGAATGAAATCTTTTGCTGAAAGATCCTCAATGTGCTTCTTCAATTCTGCCAACTCTGGTGGCGACATCCGGTATGGAGCTAAAGAAATAGGCCCCACACCAGGCAACAAGTCTATGGAGAACTCTATCTCCAGCTGCGGTGGGAACTCAGGAATCTCCTCAGGAAACACCTCGAGGAATTCCCTCACCACAGGAATGCCAGTGATATCCTCCTGTGTCCCACTCACCAAACCTCCCAACATGACATATCCAAATGCCCCAGCTCTCAAGGCTCTCCTAGCCTGCAGCAAAGAAATGTAAGGCGAGGAACTAGCTGTGAAATCACACGGAGACATCCCCACACGCTTGGCACAACAGTCAATCAATGCATAGTTCCTGGACAACCAATCCATGCCCAGAATAACCTTCAAGTTGGCCATCGGCAATCCTATCAGATCTACCGAGAACTCACAGCCATCCCACTGAAACACGACATCTCGATGTACAGTGGTAGAATCACATCTTTCTCCGGTGGCGGTGGTCACCCGCAACGGTGGAGAAAGCACAGACATGGACAACTCAAGCCCCACAGCAATCGGGGTGGCAACAAAAGAATGCATAGCCCCAGAGTCAAACAAGACATCAACAGATGATGCACCAATAGTAACAGTACCTCTAACAAGGTTCGGAGCTCGGTCCGACTGCTGATTGAAAGTAAAATGGCCTTGAAGGCCGATGTATGTGAGAGGGAAAAACAAATTTATTTTCTCAAGCGGAATCACACATGCAATCAAGATTCATGCTTTAAGATAGCATGATGTTACCTTTGTTTGTGATTCGAACTCCAAGTTGATCAATGTCAGGTTTGAAGGGTTCAAACTCTCTAACGTTGATCCACACCACCCACGTCAAGATGCAAGAACTCTTTCTTGAAGAACCACCAATTGATCACCACAAAGAGGCTTGCTATGCGCTCAATAGGTGAAGGAGGAGGTAAGGTGAATGTGTTTAGAAGAGTGATATTTTTAGCAAGAAAACATCACAAAAGTGGCGCATAGAATGGAGTAAAATTGGCTAGGTGTTTTGTGAAAAACCCTAGGAGAACCTACCCAAGTTAGCGCACAAGAGTGTGATGAGAGAGTCATGATGCAATCAGATTTTTGACTTAACAAACTGATTGAGGTGGCGCACAAAGAGGGAGAAAAAGGTGGAGTTGTTGCAATTCAAAATTCCCAACAACCTACCTTTGAATCCTCATGAGACTAGGTCTTAACCTAGTCAAAATTCTGATCTAATGGCCATCATATGGCCAACCATATGTGCGCCCCCTTCAGCCCCAGAAACGGTCCAGATACGTTGAGCAGTTGCATTCAAATTTGAACCAACTCACTCACTGATTCTCTCAACCAACCAAAGCTGATTGGAGCTTATTTGGTTGACTAGATGACACTTATAATCACACCAAATCAGCGCCCCAAACAGCCCTTGGTGATCTCCAAAGATCTCCCCTTGATACAAGGGATTTGTTCCAACAAGATCTTATCTTATCCTTTTGTTATGAAACAACTTTTCATAGCCAATTCAAATTCAAATTCAAAATTCAAAATTCAAATTTCTAAATTCAAATTCAAATTTCAAATTTCAAATTTCAATTCAAAATTTGAATTTCAAAATTGAAATTTCAAATTCAAAATTTAAATATTTGATAATTAATTTAACTAATTAAATTAATTAGTAATGTCTTAGATCATCCAAGCCCATTACATGATCCATGCGCCCTTTTCCTTTTTAGGTGGGCTTCCAAACTTCTTCTTGGGCTAACAACCATTATTAGGCCCAATAACTTTAATACTAGATCATCATGACAATAAGGTGTTAGTGTGTGACCCATTAGGACCAACATAGCCACTGACATAAATGGGCTCGGGACCAACAAGCCCACAACCCATTTAATGACAACACAGAGCACTAGCAATGCTTTGTTGCCCCAGAACTAGTTAGATTAATGACTTGATCATCTTATTATACATATTTGGTTATCGTATATATTTCCTTTCGTCTCGGTTAAATTCCCATTAAACCTAGGGTAAGAAAATGTATCAACCCTTGCGGTTTAGGGTAAGATTTATTCGAAATAGGGAATCTTCAATTTACTGACTCTAAAGGCAGATCATCTCATGATCTCTTTTACTATGCATAGATTCCCGAGTCCTAGTAAATGTCATCCCAATTTCTCTGGTTTACAGATAACCTAATCTCTCACAGAGATTTGACGAATTCCTTCAGCTTATCACCCTAGCCCTGTGCTCTTTCAGGACAAGCCCAACAGAGTACCTATGAGTCTCCATGTTTCAGGCAGACGAGGTATACAATCAAAGCATGCCTTCTAGAACACAGTCTAGGTAATAACTTCTGGTCTAAGGAAAGACATACCCAAATATAAAGAGACTACTCTAATGATACTATCTGTGAGATTTCCTCATAGAGTCTCTTTGTGGGTCTGTTCAGTGTGAGCTATACCCTTATAGGTCCACCCACGACTTTAGCTAAGACATCTCCATATCTGTAGCACATGAGGTCTTTACCTTGTATCCAAATACAAGTAGATAAGTCGTGCTAGTCTTACCCGAGATCACTGATCCCCATTCTCAGTGTCTCTAGACTAGGAACATAAAATTAGGAATAAACGTGTGGTATTCTTGAATCCTCATGATCGTGATCTCATCACATATACTCAAGAGATACCTGTTCTATTCCAAGGGGTTTATCTAGTTACTCATATAAAATATTAACAATAATATTGAGACAAAATATGAAATAGGATAAAGAGTGCTTTTATTTATTTGCGACAATATAAAAGGTCCACATATGTCCTAATCTAATCAAAAGTTTGTCTCTAGGACATCCATATACTAACAAGCTCCCACTTGGCCTAGAGCCAATCTGACCTAAGTCGTATACCTAAAACCTCATAATGACTATCATGTTTTCTCTGAGAAACAACATTTGTCAGAGAATCGGCTAGGTTATTATCTGTGGGAACATAATCCATCTTTACATCCTTCTTATCAATGATTACTCTAATCAGGTGATATCTGAGGAGCACGTGTTTAGATATTTTATGAGACCTAGGTTCCTTTGACTGCGCAATGGTTCCAGTGCTTTCGCAAAGTAACTGTATGGGCTCATCTACGCTTGGAACCACCCTTAGTTCATATATGAACTTCTTGATCCACACGGCCTCCTTAGCCGCTTTTGAAGCAGCTATGTATTCAGCTTTTGTCGTTTAATCTGCTTTTGTTTCCTGCTTGGAACTTTTCCAAGATACTGCCCCACCATTTAAGGTGAATACGAACCCTGATTGTGACTTACAGTCATCTTTGTCACTTTGAAAGCTGGCATCAGTGAACCCTTTCACTGTAAACTCATCAACCCTACCATAGACCAGAAATGCATCCTTAGTTCTTCTTAAGTATTTAAGGATGGTCTTGACTGCTGTCCAGTGACCCTTTCCAGGGTCAGACTGGTATTTGCTCGTAATTCTCAAAGCATATGAGACATCTGGTCTCGTACATATCATGGCATACATGATGCATCCAATAGCCGAAGCGTATGGAATTCCACTCATGAGATCCTTCTCAGGCTGTGACTTAGGACACATAGCCTTTGAAAGGTGTACCCCATGACTGACGGGAAGAAAACCCCTTTTCGACCCTTCCATGCTAAACCTCTTTAGCATCTTGTCAACATACGTGGATTGAGATAAACCCAGCAGCCTGTTGGATTTATCTCTATAGATTCTTATACCAAGTATAACGGCCGCTTCTCCCAAATCCTTCATGGTGAAGCTTTCTGAAAGCCACTCTTTCGTTATTTGTAATGTGGGGATGTCATTTCCTATAAGTAATATGTCATCTATATAAAGCACCAGGAAGACAACATTACTCCCACTAACCTTCCTGTAAACACAAGGTTCATCCTCGTTCTTGATGAAACGATTACTCCTAACGACTTCATCAAAACGAATATTCCAACTCCTTGATGCCTGCTACTATTGTAAGCATGATCCTAATAGATTTGATCATGGAAACTGGTGAGAAAATCTCATCGTAGTCAACTCCTTGTCTTTGACGATACACTTTTGCCACCAACCTAGCTTTGTAGGTCTGAACGTTGCCATCTGCATCAGTCTTTCTTTTAAAGACCCATTTATTACCGATAGGAACTATTCCTTGCGGTTTAGGAATCAAGGTCCATACCTTGTTTTGATACATCGAATCCATTTTAGATTCCATGGCTTCAAGCCATCTAGAAGAGTCAACATCCTTGACTGCCTCTTCGTAGTTACTTGGTTCATCATCCTCGACGGTTTGCTGATTCTCAATCACAAACCCATACCTCTCAAGTGGATTGATGACCCTCGTAGACCTACGGAGTTGTGTGTTTACTTCTCCTTTGGAGATCGTCGCCTGCGGAGCAGACTCGGGTTCCTCAATCTGTTCCTGTGGTCCTTGAACTTCTTCAAGATCAATCTTACTCTCACTGACTCCTTGAGAGATCAAATACTTCTCAAGGAACTCAGCATTCTTGGACACAAACACCTTGTGTTTAAAGTAGTATCCCTTAGAACCTCTGGGATACCCCACAAATTGACATTTAGTACTCTCAGCACTAAGCTTGTCTGATGCCAACGCTTTGACATAAGCCGGCGATCCCCATACCCTGAGGTAACTCAGGTTGGGTCTCTTACCATTCCATATCGTATATGGTGTGGTCTGAACAGATTTAGACGGTACCTTATTTAGAAGGTATGCCGCTGTGTCTAAGGCATATCCCCAAAACGATTTTGGAAGTTGAGTCTAACTCATCATAGACCTAACCATGTCTAACAAGGTCCTGTTTCTTCTTTCTGAGACACCATATTGGTGTGGTGTGTAAGGTGCAGTAAATTGCGAGAGAATTCTATTTTCTCTCAGATAATCCCGAAACTCATGGCTCAGATATTCACCATCACAATCTGATCGCAGTGACTTAACCATCTTGCCACGTTGTTTCTCTACTTCATCCGTAAAGGTAATGAAATAGGAGTATCCTCCTCTAGCCTTAATAGACATTGGGCCACATACATCAGAGTGAATGAGTTCTAATAACTCACTAGCCCTATGAATCTCAAGCCTTTTGGGCTTTTGACGAATCATTTTCCCAGCTAGACAAGATTCACATTGTCCATAGGATTCCAAATCCTTGGGATCTAGGCATCCATCTATATGCATCCTAGACAATCTTGTTTCATTTTATGTGCCCTAGTCTATAGTGCCAAAGATAGGATTGATTATCTATCCTAGGTCGTTTCACATCTACATTGAGCACTTCAGTTCCCATTTCCAAAACATACAAGCCATTTATTAAAGAAGCAGTACCAAAAACAATATCATTCAAAATGATAGAAAATGTACCATCCCTAATAGTGAAAGCAAAACCATCTTGTTCTAAACAAGAAATAGAAATAATGTTTCCAGAAATGCCGGGAACATAAAGACAATTATTCAAATGCAATAAGAGGTCCGTAGGCTAATGAGGTCGGTATCTCCAACAGTATGAGCAGCAACTCTTTCTCCTTCACCAACGCGGATGTCCACCTCGTTCTTCTCCAATCTTCTAGGGCTCCTAAGCACCTGCAACACATTGCAGATTATGAGAACCACAACCGGTATCCAATAACCATGAAGTCAGATTAGCACAAGAATAATTTATCTCAATCATGTGAATACCTGAGGTAGAAGCATCACCATGCTCCTTCACACTTTTCAGGTAGTCTGGACAATTCCTCTTCCAATGACCCTTTTTGCCACAATGGAAGCACACAGCATTGCTTTGGTCCTTGGGTGCACCCTTACCCTTCTTTTTTCCTTTCTTCCTTTTGGACTTTCCCTTGGGCTTAAGGGAGTTGCCTTTCGCAGGCTCCTTGCCCTTACCCTTGGCCCTTTCAGGCCCACCAATCAGAAGAGCTTGTGTCTCATCCTTCTTGATAGACATTTCAGCAGTTGTTAACATACTTAACAACTCTGGCAAGCTCACAAGCATCCCATGCATGTCATAATTCATTATGAATTCACTGAAAGAAGGAGGGAGTGATGATAGAACTAAGTCATTAATTAATTCAACATCCATTAATTAATTCAACTCCGTGTGAGGATGCACTTCTCGAGTTAGAAGCAGCAAATGTTGTTAATGAGCAGTTAGAAAAGATCAAAGAGGCACAAGTTCAGAGAGAGTGCCTGGATTACGTGAAGAACCAAGACGGTGTGTCTTGGAATGAGGATGGACTTCTTTTGTTTTCCAGTGAAGGTGAGCTTCACTACAGAGCAGTTGGCCAAGCTTTATGTTCGCGAGATTGTGAGGCTTCACGGGGTGCCTGAGAGTATCATCAGTGATAGGGACCCGAAGTTCACATCTTGGTTCTGGGAGGCGCTGCAGGAGGCTTTTGGTACACAGTTAAGATTGAGTACCGCCTATCACCCTCAGACTGATGGACAGACTGAGAGGATCATCCAAACCTTAGAGGACATGTTGCGGGCTTGCACGTTGGAGCAGAGCTCGGCATGGGATAGGTACCTTCCGTTGGTTGAGTTTTGGTACAACAACAGCTTTCATGCTAGCCTGGGCATGGCGCCCTACGAAGCACTGTAGGAGGTGTCGGACTCCTACCTGTTGGTCTGAGGTTGGAGACAAGGAACTTTTTGGCTTGGACTTTGTCCAAGATACCACCTTGTAGATCCAGATGATCAGAGAAAAGTTGAAGTAGGCGCAGAATCGCCAGAAGAGCTACTACGATGTCAAGCATCGTCCACTGGAGTTCAGTGAGGGTGAGCATGTAAGAACCCGCACCGTTAAGTAAGGAAGTTAATTAATTAATTAAGAGAAATTAGGAAATAATTCCATAATGGACCCTAATAATTATTATGAGGCTCTAATAATTATAATAAGTGATTAAGAATGCTGAAAGTCGCTTTTTGGAAGAAAAGTGCAGATACCGGTTCTGCTAGTCGGTATAAATGCGTACCGATAAAGTATCCCGGAAAATTATGAAAAGTGAGTATATATTACTAGAATAATATATAGGACTTCTAAAACGAGTTTCAAGTTAAAATAATGAGAACTGGTGCCAGAACTAATACTGTCAGCGTGAAAAACGCGTACCGGAAAAGTGTTGCGAAAAATAAAATAAATATATGTAAATTTCTAGAAAAATATCTAGGTTAAGAATCTAAATTTTAGAGTTAAACGAAGAGTGGAACTAATACTGCTAGTTTAACTTAAGTGTCTATATAAATAGAAAAGGGGATCAAAACCCTAGTTTAAAAAAAAAAAAAACACTCAGCGGCTGATGTTGCTACCTTTTTGGGGTCTTTTGGAGTCTTTTCTTCCTTCTCCAAAGTTTTCATTTTTCTCCCTTTCTCCTCCATTGAAATACCACTCATCCATTAAAGCTTTAGTTGTGTTGAAGGAGAACCCATTGTTGAAGATTTGGGTGCTTTCTAAACCTCTCAAGCTTCCATTTTTCTGCTCTCAAAAGAATCCTAGGTAAATTTAACTACCCCTTTGTAAATCCATAAATTGATTATAATCCTTATTATATTTTACTGCTACAATAGCATTCTGAAAATGACGGCGGGCTATTTTCTTCGGTTACACCTTTTGTCTTTATTTTATTTTATTTTGGTTTCATCGATTTACCTACTGTGTACTCAAAGGTTTTATTTTGGTTTCATCGATTGTAACATCCCGTCTAATTAGGAACCTATTTAAATTGCAATTAGGAATGTGGTAGAGTACTTGCCTCCGGATTATATGAATGTTTGCTTTAGGCTAGAGTTAAATTAAATTAGGGAATTATTGATATTACCATGGAAAGTGAGAACCTATTTTATGCATGTGAGATTATAGTTATAAGTATGGGAATAAATTAATTATAACACATAGAAAGTATGATACTACTTAGAACTATATGAGTACTCATTAAAAGTATGTGAGTAATTTTATTACAAAGAATAAATCCTTAGTTAATGATTGGAGGTACATAAAATAATAAGTCAAGGGTAATTCCCAAAATAGGAGAGCAATGGGACTTATATATTTTGAACCCATTTTCCACTTAGGGCCACGACCCAAGCCCCAAATGTAAGAATAAATCGGCCCAAGGAACTTTCTCCACATGATTACTTATCTCATCCCAAACTAAACCTATATGTCCGCCTACTATTGGTCTAGAATCAACCACATGGCAATATCTACCTTCTCAATTCTTCTCCACATGTACGCCTAGGATAAGAGGGGAATTCCGATTTATTTGTTATCATATCCTAAACCAAGTGTCAACCAAAAATCTGAAACCCTCTTTGCATATGCGACACGTAGGCCATGAAGATATCTTGAAATTCCCTTCATGTTCGGCCAAGCTCCCTTGTCCGCCAAGAATTTTCCTTCCGTTAACACAAAAGAAAAAGAAAGAAATATGGCCTCCTTAGCTCCTTTTGTGTGCAGTAGAAAGTAGCAAGATCAAACTCTCCTCCTAGACTTTTTCTCAACCGTGACCGTACTGTAATAACCTGCACCGTTAATTAAGGTATTTAATTAATTAGTTATGTGAAAATAGGAAATGATTCCATAATTGACCCTAATAATTATTTATGAGGCTTAATAATCATAATAAGTGGGTTAGAATGCTGAAAGTCGTTTTTCGGAAGAAAAGTGCAGATAGCGGTTCTGCTAGTCGGTATAAATGCGTACCGAAAAAGTATCCCAAAAAAGTAAGATAAGTGCATGATAATTACTAGAATAATTTTTAGGACTTGTAAAACGAGTTTCAAGTCCAAATAATGAGAACTGGTGCTAGAAACCGGTATTGGCTTTGAAAAGCGCGTACCGGAAAGGTGCTTAGAAAAATATAATAAAAATATGTTAATTCTTAGAAAATTATGTAGTTTCATAATCCAAAGTTTGGGATTAAAATGCTAAGCGTAACAATTAAAGTTAATACTGTGTGTTAATGCTTGTGTGGCCTATATATACTCTTATTATGGTCACAAAACCTTAGACTCCTTTCTTTCCTACGTGAGTGGGCTGATCAGTTGGTGAGTGAGCATTGTTCCATTGCTTTCTTCTCTAGTTCTTGACCAAAACTCAACCTTGAGCCCATTTTCTTGGTTGTTTCATCATCCTAAACACTTGGTGTGAGTGAGAGGCATCATTGTAGGTGAGTGAGGGTGTTCTTCAGTGGTATTCCAGCTACTGTGTGTGAGGTTTTGAGACTGAATTTGGTTAGTTTGTTTGTGAGAGCTTGGAGTTGGTACTTTGAGCTTCAAGGTGTCATCTTTGGGAAGAAAGAACCAACCTTTGCGAAGCCTTTTTCGTGCATCTACCTTGAGTCAAACTTGAAGGGCTGTGTTGAGCTCCAAGAGCATCTCCATTCTGAGTTTTGAGCCTTGGTATGTTGTACCAACCTTTAACTTGAGTTTTAAGGCTTAAAAATGATACATTGATGCATCTAATGACTAAAAGATGATAACTTGTTGTTGGGTAATGTTGAACACGCCTAGAAATGCATGATTAGGTGTTTAAAATCGGTAAAAAGGGAACCTTTAAGGGATATCTTCACGAAAATGCAGAAACTGCATTTTATCGTGAAATATCCGGATATCTGCCCGTGGAATATCCGGATATTGGATATCCGGATATGATATCCGGATATGTGATATCCGAATATGGGGTTTTGGGATATCTGGATATTGGATATCCGGATATGTGAATCTGTATATCCGGATATTGCATATCCGGATATGGACAGTGAGATATCCGGATATTGCATATCCGGATATGGTCCCGAGGAATATCCGGATATTCTGGGATTTCGCAGAACAGTAGCTGTGCTGTGTGTACAGTAGGCTACTGGGGTTTGTGGACCCTAGTGTGATGAAGTTGAACTTCTGTATTTAATGGATTAAGCCAGAATCATGTGATTAAGAGCTTGTGGCTTTGTTAGAAGCTTTAAGACATTAAAACGTAATGAAAAGGCGTTGTCTTTAATTTGTATGCATGTGGTACATGTTTATTGATTTATATTTGGTCCATATCAGATTGTGATCTGCTGTGATTGGACTTTGAGCTTGTGGCATTGGATAGCTAGCTTAGAGGTAAGCTTTCGTGTCCTCAGTTTAGCCATGTTGTGGTTCCACCATGTCCCATGGGGGTATGGTATATGCATGCTGTGTTACATGCTTTTGATGTTTTGGAAATGCTGTTGAGCTATTGTATGTTAGTGCCTTGTTGATATGCATGGAGGTGTTCCACCTATACGGTAAGCCTGAGTATGTAGAACATACAAGAGGGTGAAGCTGTGGGTGAGGTGCAAGCAGTGTTCCTTGTACTACATGTAGGGAATAGACGTATTCCTACATTTCTCTGGCCAGTAGATAGTGATTACACACATGCCATAGATATCTGTTGCACTACATAGTTTTGGAAGTGATAATGATATAAATGCTTTTTGAACTTATATTGCACATGTAAGAGAGCTTGGGGTGGAAGATCCTTGAGGACCCCTTGTCTTACTGAGATTTCTTGGTTAGAGATCTCACCCACGTTTGGGGAATGCTTATTTCAGGGTCAGGTAATGTTGAGACCTCAGGCGGCAGGAGGCCGGAGCTGAGTTAGATTCCTGTTATATTATGCTGCCATGATTGGATGCTGGATTTGCATGCTGTTTTTATGCTTATAGCTTCAGTTTATGTTTATGGAGTTTTATGTTGAGACTTGTTGTTTACTATGTTTATTTGGTGAGCATGAGGATTGTCCATGACACATAGTATTGTTATGTCTTAAGTCTTTTGGAGTTGTAATAATGTATCAGGATATTGTCCATGTCTTATTGCAATTTACATACAGGCGATATTTTATGAAATTGATTAAGTAATCAAGTTGGTAATTGATAATGATGTCATAATTGAAAAGAAAAAGAATATTCCGCATTTTTAATTAAGCACCGCTTAATACGATGTAATGTTAATATTCCGGGTATACACGGGGTGTTACACGTACCATCAAAAAGACCATCAATTAGCCCCATCGTTCTTCTTCCTCGTTCGGCTGAAGACATCATTGTGGAGATGAAGTGTTTCTGTTGGTTCCTTGTTCCTTTCTACCATATTCGGTTGATGAGGATATCCCCAACATGCAGAGTCAGAAATGAATTCACAGCCATCCTTTTCTTTTGTTCAGCAGAAACCACCATCATCAAGGAGGTGAGATGCTTTTTGATCTCCTTGTTCTTCATCTCATGAAGTGTTTTGATGGAGTAGTTCTCTTTGCATGCAGCTGTGAACTTAGTCTTTGATGAGTAAATACCCACCTTTGCTTGCAACCAAAACCGCGCTCTTAGGAGAGTAGAAGAGTAAGGATTATAACACCAATTTTGGGGACAACTACTTGGCCGATTGTGGAACCAAGGCTATGTGCAAAGAGGTAATAAGGCATGAATCGAATTTCTTTTATTCCTTCTGTGTCGGTTTGACATATGTACCTAGGAAGTGATTTCTATTTGCCATCTTTCCCAAATTCTGGTCGGCCACACAGCAATGATAATGAATGTTTGTAAGTGAATAAAATGAGCTCCAAACCCTTTCTATTCTTTTACTGTCTCGGTTTTCGAGTATGCCTAGGAGGATAATTACATTGTTATTTCATTGTTACGGCTTTGTATAAATTCTAGATAAAACACAATTTATTTCTTTAACATGTGTTAAAATCGGTGAAGACAATATATGTATTAATTTGGCTAAAAATCGAAACTGAATTTGATGGGGCCCTTTGAATTTCTTCACGGTTAGTATGGGAATTAATGTCTTGCCAATCCTGTCCCTTACTTCCTTGATTCGGTCTCCCTTATGCATGTAGCAGGACGTTTTATATTTTTGGGCTGTTATCTTTTCCCTTTTAAATTCTGTTACTTTCTCTTGCCTCTGCCTATATGAACAGCCTTGTGCTTAAAACATTCTGCTGGTAATAAAATTATCCACTCCTCTTATTTCTTCCTATGTCAACAGCATTGTACTTGAAGCATTCGGTTTGCATTTTATCCCATTCTTCTGTTTCTGCTCGTTTTAAACAGCCTTAAACATAGCATATTCTAGCATAAAAAGGTTGGACTGTGAGCTTGGAAAAGTGACCTTCACTAAAGTGTTAGGCTGTCCACCGCATTAGAAATAACTTAGTAGCTTACATGAGTAAATCTAAAGCGTGCAGCATGCTTAGAGAGTCCCTTTAGCGCACCCCTAGGACAAAGAGAGTGGGCATGTAAATAAATATTACAAACATCCCTTGAATGTTAAAACCCGATTCTGCATATGTTGTGATTATACACTGTTACTCTTTGGTAATTTAGTGTGAAATCAGAAAACAGTTTAGGGTAAAAAACTTGGTGGAAAACCGAATTGGTATACAGGAAGAACCTAGAATTTTGTACTGTTACAATTTAGAAGAATTGGCATGAAGTCAGAAAATGATCCGTTATGAGAAACATGAAACCAATTATGTACATGAATTAAGGAGCTTTGATATTAATTGTAAATTATAGGAATCAGAGTTTGAAATTATGTTTGACCTTGCTTGCTTAGGTGCACGTGAACCTTATTGTGTGGGCTGAGTTTGCTGTTGTTTGATTTCTAGTTGGGCACACAAGGTACGTGTTAGGCGGTATTATCTGATGTGACTATTGACTAGTATATGAATTGTAAATTGTTGCTCACATGTGCCTTATGATTATTCTGCCATAAATGATGAAATTATTCTGCCTATGGAAATGTTATGATTATGGAAACTCTGTTATGAAAAGAAAGAATGGCTTGGCAGTATGGCATCCAATGTACATAAAGTATATGTTATGAAATGATGATATATACATGCACCGTACATCATACCGCACTTGTCTTTCTGTTTGTGTGTGACAGCATAGCATGGCATTCATGTAGGTCTTGAGTCTTAGAATAGTTATCTACAGGATCATGTGATTGAGCACGCATCATATAGGCATCCCTCGGTAACAGGGTATGGGACACTTGGCATCCGTCCGCATAGGTCACAGTGGGATTCAATAAATGAGGGTGTCGTTGCATGGAATTTCCACTGTGTATGCACACGCACGACGGTGCTATGAGCGTGATGAAGGCGTTATATACGCAATATGATATATGATGAAAAGGATATATAATGAAAAGGTTATATGATGAAAAGGATTTCATGTTTGAAGCGACTGTTTATATTTTGTGCCTAGTTTAATACTGTTGCATTATTAGTTTTGTTGCCACACTACTGAGATTTTTCTCACCCCTTTCGGGCTGCTATTTTTACAAAATGGCAGGAGGACGTAAAAGCTTTTGAGGACTTGGATATTTGCTGTTGGCTTCTACTGTTTTGGGCATGCTGTTATTGATGTGATATTTTATGGATCATATGAAATTGAGAAGCTTTTATTACTGTGAACTATGATTTTATTATTGCATTACGATTTTATGACCATCAAGTATTTTGGAAACATATGTTGAAACGTTTGCGAAAAGGATTTTGGACATGTTATCTAAATGCTGAGTTTTGAAAAGTCTTTGCGAGCACTTTGTAAGTTGTCGTACTGGGGCTACGTACCTCCAATTTTCTTATAATTTATATGCACGCGTAGCCCCAGGTGTCTAGTTTCATTATATATAAACCTTGCAAAGAAATTCTGAACGCTCGATTTATTATGAATTTTACCAGCCAGGACGTTTGTGATATTTTCACTGTTTTATCTCTTATTTTGCGAGTTATGTTTCGAGTGGAAAACGAACTCCGAATCACTATTATTTTATATGAACGTGAAGCCCCAGATGTCTAGTTTCCAGATTACAAAGAATATTTTTTTGAATCGTTGAACTGGATTTTATACGAATTTTTAAAGACAGCAATGTCTGTCAGGAAATTTATATTTTTAGTAAGTTGAAGAAAGAAATTTTGCGTACTCTGATTTTTGTAATTAACCAGATCCCCTCATTAGTTTAATTGGCAATGTAAAAGCCATTTTTTTTTTCAGTCTCTAAAATACTATTAAAGAACTATAATTCCGCTTAGCAAACAACTCTTTTGGAGGCCTACAAGAGAGGGTGTTACATCGATTGTCATAAATTTCCGTTGGATGCTTATATATATATATATATATATATAAGCCAATATGTGAACCCATTAGAAAAAGCATGCTTACACTTTTGTTGGTCCAGGGAGCCGAGCCATTACTTTTGTTTATCCATGCTTTTATATATTATGTATGCTATATGAATCCAGGGAGTCAGAGACGTTGCTTTTTAAAAGGTCACCTAGTTTTATATATATATATATTAGTCTTATACATATATTGTTATATGGAATCGTTAGTTATATATATTTATAAGACAATAATTATCTAAAATTAAATAAGTTAAATGATATGTCTTAGAAAGGATATCTAGGTTTGAATTGAAAAAGAAATAATATTCGATTGCCTTAGAATTTTAGAATATGTATATTGATACTATGATGGTCATTGAACCAGATCTGTGAGTGCATTGGATTCTATTTGTGGTGTGGACCCTTGTGATACCGAGTTCGAGTCGGAGGGGCATACTGGTATAGGTAAGCTTTCGTGTCCTCGGTTTAGCCATGTTGTGGTTCCACCATGTCCCATGGGGGTATGGTTATATGCATGTTGTGTTACATGCTTTTGATGTTTTGGAAATGCTATTGAGCTGTTATATGCTAGTACCTTATGATATGCATGTGGTGTTCCACCTATACGGTAAGCCTGAGTATGTGGTACATACAAGATGGTGAGGCTGTGGGTGAGGTGCAAGCGGTGTTCCTTGTACTACGTGTGGGTAATAGACGTATTCATGCATTTCTCTGGCCAGTAGAATAGTTATAACACACATGGCATGAATATCTATAGCATTGCATAGTTTTGGAACTTATATTGAATTACTGCTTTTAGAACTTATATTGCACATGTAAGTGAGCTTGGGGTGGAAGATCCTTGAGGACCCCTTGTCTTACTGAGATTTCTGTTTAGAGATCTCATCTCACGTTTGGGGCACCATTTCAGGTTCAGGTAATGTCGGGGTTGAGACCCCAGGCGGCAGGAGGCCGAAGCTGAGTTAGATATTGCTGGTTTTATTTGCTGACTTGTTGGATGCTGGATATGCTTGCTGCTATTATGCTTTTAGCTTCATTTATGTTATGGATTATCTTGTTGAGACGCTGTTGGTTATGCTGTTGATTTGGTGAGCATGGGGATTGTCCATGCCACATAGACTTGTTTATTGTCTTGTTTTATTTGGAGTTGTATTAAAGTATCAGGCTATTTTTCGGACTACGTGTAGTAGATCCGTGACATAGATACTCACTTTATCTATATTATGAGGTATTTCAGTTAGATGTCTTTTTGCAATTTACATACAGGCGATATTTTTATGAAATTGATTAAGTAATCAACTTGGCTAAGTATAATGACGTCATAAATGAAAAGAAAAAGATATTCCGCATTTTTAATTAAGTGCAGCTTAATACGATGATATGTTAACAAACCGGGTATACACGGGGTGTTACATTTTATGGTATCAGAGCAATGGTTCGAGGGAAAAGCCTGTATGTATTGCAATAACTAGGAAGCTTGGTCGTGTCTGTCTTGTGTGTTTGCTCCGTTGAGTGTTATTATGATGATGCATATGTGATCACACTGCATGGGCCTTATCAACTCATGATTTATGCAAAGTCATTGTAATACCCAGGAGAACCCGCGAGACTGTTGAGGGTCAACCCGTCCCAATCCTGACTGCATTGGCTGAGATGCAGGAGGCCACTAGATTGGCCAACGTGGCAATGATGGACGCTGTTAGAGAGGCGAACCAAAAGGCCACAGAGGATACTCTTGAGGCGAATCGGCTGGCGAACATGACCGTGATGCGGGTTATGTTGGAGGAGATGAGGGCTGGTCCTGCTGTTGGTTAGTTCCCTCCGCCACCACCTCCACCGCCACCACCGCCGCTGCCTCCACCTAGTGGTCAGGATGAGAGCCTGAATCACGTTGGTAGTGCTACTCATGTCACTGGGGTGTTGGAACCCTACTTTGAGCCTGCTGAGGACCGTGACGTGATCGACCGTTGGCTGAATGCTTTCCGAAAGCATAAGCCACCTTCCTTTGATGGATCTTATGATCCTATTGCTGCAGCGAGATGGCTACAGGCGTTAGACAAGATCTTCTGGGTCATGCAGTGCACAGACCCGCAAAAGCTGATGTTGCAACCTACATGCTGGAAGGCGATGCCCATGAGTGGTGGACGAACACCTCTCATGCTTTTGAGATACAGGGTCATATTATGACATGGCCATTCTTCGAGGATTGCTTTCTGGGTCGGTACTTCCCGTATGACGCGCAGGAGAGGAAGCAGGGGGAGTTCGACAGGTTGGTGCAGGGCTCGTTGTCTGTTGACGAGTACCTGGCCAAGTTTAATGAACTTGTGAAGTTTGCACACTTTCGGATGGAGAGACCTACTTCGATCTTCTTGGCTACTAAGTTCCGCAGGGGACTTAATGAGGATATTGCTGGTTACCTCGCTGGTTCTAATTCGAGAGACTTCGGGACACTGGTGCAGCAGCGCCGGGACATCGAGCAGTTCTGCAACTCGAGCAAGGATAAGAAGGTCAAGATTGAGGAGACGAAGGGGACTGGTAGCTCCACTTCCACTTCCTGGCGAGACAAGAAGTTCGGTCCGAAAGGAAAAGGAAAACAATTTGCGACTAGGCAGCGCCTGGTCAGTTCAAGAGGATGACTTCTACACAGCAGGAAAGTTTTGCGAGGCCTCCTTCCACTCCAAGATGTTCGGGGTGCGGAAAGGAGCATGCAGGACGTTGTGCTACCAGTCAGTTGATCTACTTTCGTTGTGGCAAGGAGGGCCACTTTTCTAGAGACTGTCTGTCGTCGACGGCGAGAGCTGCAGCTGTTCAGGCAGTTCCTTTGCAGATGGTTCCCTTGGCATCTACTTCGGCACCTGCAGTGCCACCTGCTACTGGACGTGTGTACACGTTGGATCGCCAGCAGTCGGATAGAGCTCCGAACCTTGTCAGAGGTACTGTGTCTTTTGGTGTTTCATCTGTTGATGTTTTGTTTGATTCCGGGGCTACGCATTCTTTTATTGCAACCCCGATTGCTTTGGGGCTTAAGTTGCCCATTGCTGTATTTTCTCCACCGTTGCGGGTGACTACCGCCACCGGAGAAAAGTGTGATGCTACCACTGTACATCGAGATGTCGTGTTTCAGTGGGATGGTCGTGACTTCTCGGTAGATCTGATAGGATTGCCGATGGCTAATTTGGAAATCATCCTTGGCATGGATTGGTTGTCAAGTATTGTGTTATGATTGATTGTTGTGCCTAGCGAGTGGTGATGTCTCCGTGTGATTCCACATCCAGTTCCTCGCCTTTTATTGCTACGGGCTAGGAGATCCTTGTGAGCAAGGACATTGGTTATGTCAAGTTGGGAGGTTTGGTGAGTGGGACACAGAAGGATATCACTGGCATTCCTATGGTGAGGGAATTCCTCGGAGTATTTCGGAGGAGATTCTTGAGTTTCCACCTCAGAGGGAGATAGAGTTCTCTATTGAATCGCTGCCTGGTGTGGGGTTTGTTATTAGCTCCATACCGGATGTCGCCACCAGAGTTGGCTGAGTTGAAGTAGCGTTCTGAGGATCTTTCGGCGAAAGACTTCATTCGACCGAGCGTGTCCCCTTGGGAAGCACCGGTCATGTTGTTTTTGAGGCAAGATTTCTTACGCTATTACTTAAGTGTGATGGTGCTCTGTGTGAGAATGTGAAATTCTCTTCAGATAAACTGAGTGTGTAACACTTGAAATTTGTGGCAAAGGCCACGCGTGATCTTGTATATGCGAGGCTTATGCATGTACAAGTAGTACTGGTTAGTTGAGTAGTCTCCATGACTCTAGGTTGTTATATTGATTATTGATATACTTCATAAGTTGTTCGCATATTAACATCATGGATAGTGTTAAGCATGAAATGAGTACGATAGATTGTTGTAATGTATCAATGTCATTTCACCTTTAATTGAGTTTCGATTTTGCAGATGCCATGGAAATTTGAGGTATACTGTGTTTATAGTATTCGAACTATTATGTTATTAAGATTTAAAATTTTGCAAGTGTACGTGAACTAAGGTACGCTACTGTGTGAATTAGCATGCTAACTAACATGTATGAGTTGAAATGAACTTGATTATGAATTCTCATGGTGAAAGGAATATGAAATTATTTTGAAAATAATGATTTATCAAATTGTAAGACTTGTCGATGTTAGAGTCATGGAATAGGACCAAACTCACTCGAGTTTTGTGTGGATTCTTGAGTTGTGGGGTTAGGTCACCTCTATTGAGAGAGTGACTGGTGATCCCAGAGAATTGAATGACGTTTTTGATGTCATTGTGAAACTTCAAGTTTTGTCTGTGACCTCTTTGTTGGGGGTGCACTTCTCGATATGGAGACTGTGAGAGTCAAGAATGAGCTCACAGAGAAGATCCAAGAGGCGCAAGTGCAGAGAGAGTGCCTGGACTACGTGAAGAACCAGGACAGTGTGTCTTGGAATGAGTATGGACTTCTGTTGTTTCAGAAGCGGATTGTTGGTTCCTCGAGGTCCTTTGACCGAAGAGGTTATGGCAGAGGCCCATAAGGGCCAGTTTACTATCCACCCCGATGCGACAAAGATGTATCAAGACTTGAAGAGAAATTTTTGGTGGCCAGGAATGAAGAAGGACATAGCTGTGTATGTGTCCAAGTGTTTGATTTGCCAGAAGGTGAAGATAGAACACCCGAAGCCGTCTGGTAAGCTTCAATCTCTTCAGATTCCGAAATGGAAATGGGAGAGCATTTCCATGGACTTTGTTGTGGGTTTGCCTAAGACCCAGGCTGGCTGTGACTCTTTTGGGTCATCGTGGACAGATTGTCAAAGTCTTCCCACTTTCTTATGGTAAAGGTGAGCTTTTCTTCATAGCAGTTGGCCTAACTGTGTGTTCGCGAGATCGCGAGGCTTTACGGGGTTCCCGAGAGTATCTTCTGCGATAGGGACCCGAAGTTCACATCTCAGTTTTAGGAGGCACTGCGGAGAGCTTTTGGAACTCAGTTGAGACAGAGTACAACCTATCACCCTCAGACTGTTGGACAGACTGAGCGGGCCATCCAGATCTTGGAGGACATGCTGAGAGTTTGCACTTTGGGGCACGGATCAACATGGGATAGGTACCTGGCATCAGTTGAGTTTTGTGCAATTGTGTTTTTCCTTGCAAGCCTGGGCATGGAACCCTGTGAGGCGCTGTTTGGTAGGAGGTGTAGAACTCCTACCTGTTGGTCTGAGGTTGGAGATAAGGAGTTGTTTGTCTTGGACATTGTCCAATTTACCGCCCATCAAATTCAGATGAGCAGAGAGAAGCTGAGGCAGACGCAGAATCGCCAGAAGAGTTACTATGATGTCAAGCATCGTCCACTAGAGTTCAGTAAGGGTGAGCACGTATTTGTGAAACTTTCACTATAACCGGTGTTGTTTGGGCAGTCGGAGTGAGGAAACTGAGCCCGCGATTCATTGGGCCACACCAGTTACGTGGTAGAGTAGGACATGTTGCCTACCGGTTGCCTTGCCTCTGAACTTGGACAGCACCCAAGACGCGTTTCACGTGTCTCAACTTCGCATGGTTGTAGCGAATCCTTCGCACGTGGTGCAATCGGACGATGTGGAGGTTTGGGAGAACTTGAGAACTCTCGTCGGACTACTCAAGATTTCTCGATCGTGGCGAAAAGCAGCTGAGGAGCAAGATCATTACGATGGTCAAAATACGATGAATGGGACGAATTCCGGAAGGGTAATTCTGGGAACGAGAGGATGAGCTTCTCCGGCAGTATCCTGTGCTTCGAGACATGTATGTTTCTGATTTTGAGGACAAAATCCTAAAAAGGTGGGGTGAATGTAAGAACCCGCACCGTTAATTAAGGAAGTTAATTAATTAATTAAGAGAAATTAAGAAATAATTCCATAATGGATCCTAATAATTATTATGAGGCTCTAATAATTATAGTAAGTGATTAAGAATGCTGAAAGTCGCTTTTCGGAAGAAAAATGCAGATACCGGTTCTTCTAGTCGATATAAATGCGTACTGATAAAGTATCCCGGAAAATTATGAAAAGTGAGTATATATTACTAGAATAATATATAGGACTTGTAAAACGAGTTTCAAGTTAAAATAATGAGAACTGGTGCATGAACTAATACTGTCAGCGTGAAAAATGCGTACCGGAAAAGTGTTGCGAAAAAATAAAATAAATATATGTAAATTCCTAGAAAAATATCTAGGTTAAGAATCTAAAATTTTAGAGTTAAACGAAGAGTGGAACTAATTAAACTAATACTACTAGTTTAACTTAAGTGTCTATATAAATAGAAAAGGGGATCAAAACCCTATTTTTTTTTAAAAAGAGTAAACACCCTTTTTAGTCCCTGGCAATATTTACGAAGTCCTTTTCAGTCCCTGGCAATAAAAAAAGACCAAATTGGTCCCTGAAAGTACAAGAAAAGGGCCACTCTACATATTTGGGAGTTGACATAAGGACTAAAATGACCATTTTTTTGTAATTTCAGGGACCAATTTGGTCTTTTTTTATTGCCAGGGACTAAAAAGGACTTCGTAGATATTTGACAGGGACTAAAAAGGGTGTTTACTCTTTAAAAAAAGAAAACACTAAGCTGCTGATGTTGCTACCTTTTTGGGGTCTTTTGGAGTCTTAGCTTTCTTCTCCAAAGTTTTCATTTTTCTCCCTTTCTCCTCCATTGAAGCACCATCCATCCATTAAAGCTTTAGTTGTGTTGAAGATTTGGGTGCTTTCTAAACCTCTCAAGCTTCCATTTTTCTGCTCTCAAAAGGATCTTAGGTAAATTTAACTACCCTTTGCAAATCCATAAATTGATTATAATCCTTATTATATTTTACTGCTACAATAGCATTCTGAAAATGACGGAGGGCTATTTTCTTCGGTTACACCTTTTTTCTTTTTCTTTTATTTTATTTTGGTTTCATCGACTGTCATAAATTTCCGTTGGATGCTTATATATATATATATATATATATATATATATATATATTTATAAAAGCCAATATGTGAACCCATTAGAAAAAGCATGCTTACACTTTTGTTGGTCTAGGGAGCCGAGCCATTACTTTTGTTTATCCAAGATTTTATATATTATGTATGCTATATGAAACCAGGGAGTCAGAGGCGTTGCTTTTTAAAAGGTCACGTAGTTTTATATATATATATATATATTAGTCTTATACATATATTGTTATCTATATATATATATATATATATATTTTGTTATATGGAATCATTAGTTATATATATTTATAAGACAATAATGATCAAAAATTAAATAAGTTAAATGATATGTCTTAGAAAGAATCTCCAGGTTCGAATTGAAAAAGAAATAATATTCGATTGCCTTGGAATTTTAGAATATGTATATTGATACTATGATGGTCATTGAACCAGATCTGTGAGTGTATTGGATTCTATTTGTGGTGTGGACCCTTGTGATACCGAGTTCGAGTCGGAAGGGCATACGGGTATAGGTAAGCTTTCGTGTCCTCGGTTTAGCCATGTTGTGGTTCCACCATGTCCCTTGGGGTATGGTTATATGCATGTTGTGTTACATGCTTTTGATGTTTTGGAAATGCTATTGAGTTGTTATATGCTAGTGCCTTATTATATGCATGTGGTGTTCCACCTATACGGTAAGCCTGAGTATGTGGTACATACAAGATGGTGAGGTGCAAGCGGTGTTCCTTGTACTATGTGTGGGTAATAGACGTATTCCTGCATTTCTCTGGCCAGTAGAATAGATATAACACACATGGCATGAATATCTATTGCACTGCATAATTTTGGAACTTATATTGAATTACTGCTTTTAGAACTTATATTTCACATGTAAGTAAGCTTGGGGTGGAAGATCCTTGAAGACCTCTTGTCTTATTGAGATTTCAGTTTAGAGATCTCACCCTACGTTTGGGGCACCATTTTAGGTTCAAGTAATGTCGGGGTTGAGACCCCAGGCGGCAGGAGGCCGGAGCTGAGTTAGATATTGCTGGTTTTATTTGCTGACTTGTTGGATGCTGGATATGCTTGCTGATATTATGCTTTTAGCTTCATTTATGTTATGGATTATCTTGTTGAGACGCTGTTGGTTATGCTGTTGATTTGGTGAGCATGGGGATTGTCCATGCCACATAGGCTTGTTTATTGTCTTGTTTTATTTGGAGTTGTATTAATGTATCGGGATATTGTCCGAACTACGTGTAGTAGATCCGTGACATAGATACTCACTTTATCTATATTATGAGGTATTTCAGTTTGATGTCTTTTTGCAATTTACATACAGGCGATATTGTTATGAAATTGATTAAGTAATCATCTTGGCTAAGTATAATGACGTCATAAATGAAAAGAAAATGATATTCCGCATTTTTAATTAAGCGCAGCTTAATACGATGATATGTTAACAAACCGGGTATACATGGGGTGTTACAGAGCACGTGTTTGTGAGACTTTCACCTGTTACCGGTGTCGGACGAGCACTCGGAGTGAGGAAGCTGATCCCGCAGTTTATTGGGCCATACCATATCCTTGGTAGAGTAGGACCTGTTGCCTACCGGCTTGCCTTGCCTCCGAACTTGGCCAACATCCACGACGTGTTTCACGTGTCTCAGCTTCGGAAGTACATAGCAGATCCTTCGCACGTGGTGCAACCTGATGATGTGGAGGTTCGGGAGAACCTAAAGACTCCCGTCGGACCACTCAAGATTCTCGATCGTGGCGAGAAGCAGCTGAGGAGCAAGATCATTCCGATGGTCAAAGTGCAGTGGACAGGAAGAACTCCTGAAGAGTGTACCTGGGAGCATGAGGATGAGCTCCTCCGGCAGTATCCCGACTTCCGAGACAGGTATGTTTCTAATTTTGAGGACAAAATCCTTAAAAATGTGGGGTGAATGTAAGAACCTGCACCGTTAATTAAGGAACTTAATTAATTAAATATGAGAATTAAGAAATAATTTCATAATTGACCCTAATAATTATCATAAGGCTTAAATGAATGTAGTAAGTGATTAAGAATGCTGAAAGTTGCTTTTCTGACGAAAAGTGCAAATGCCGGTTCTGCTAGTCGGTATAAATGCGTACCGAAAAAGAATCCCGAAAAATTATAAAAAGTGCATGATAATTCCTAGGATAATACGTAGGACTTGTAAAACAAGTTTCAAGTTAAAATAATGAGAACTGGTGCCAGAAACTGATACTGGCTATGAAAAGCGCGTATCGGAAATGTGCTACAAAATATATAATAAAAATATGATAATTCTTGTAAAATTGAGTAGGTTAAGAATTCTGAGCTTGGGATTAAAATGCTAAGCGTAGCTATTTACGTTAATAATGTGTTATTATTTAAGTGTGGCCTATAAATAGGCCCTTGCACAATAACCTAGGCTGATTCTTCAGCCACCTTACGTGAGAATTGGAGCCAGCTGCTGCCACCACCCTTCCTTAGCCTCCCATCCTTGTTTTTGTGCCAAGTCTTCACCTTTTCTTCTTTTTTTTCACCATCTAAACACTTGGTTGAGTGTGTGTGAGCTTTGTGAAGGAGGTGAGTGCTTCTTTCTGAGTTGTAGATGTCGTTGGTGAGGTGTTGAGGGGATGAGTTGGTGTCCCTTTGGTAAGGGCTCTTGTTCTTGGCTTGTGAAGCTTTAAGAAGCTTCCTTTGTGTAGAAAGGTCCAAGCTTGTGTTGACATTTTCGTTTCTTGAAGAAGTCAGAACTGTGAGGAGCCATTGGTGAGCTCCAAGAGCACTCCTTCCTCTGTTTTCAAGCTGGGTAAGTGGTTGAACCTTTGAACTTGAGTTTAATAGGTTAAAGTTGATGTCTTGGTATGTTTAATGAGTTAAATAAGTTAAATGGTATATCTTAGAAAGAATCTCCGGTTCGAATTGAAAAAAGAAAATAATATCTGTTTGCCTTGAAAATATAGAATATGTATATTGATACTATGATGGTCGTTGAACCAGATCTGTAACTGCATTGGATTCTATTTGTGGTGTGGACCCTTGTGATACCGAGTTCGAGTCGGAGGGGAATACGGGTACAGGTAAGCTTTCGTGTCCTCGGTTTAGCCATGTTGTGGTTTCACCATGTTCCATGGGGGTATGGTTATATGCATGCTGTGTTACATGCTTTTGATGTTTTGGAAATGCTATTGAGCTGTTATATGCCAGTGTCTTTTGGATATGCATGTGGTGTTCCACCTATACGGTAAACCTGAGTATGTAGTATATACAATATGGTGAGGCTGTGGGTGAGGTGCAAGTGGTTTTCCTTGTATTGTATGTAGGTAATAGACGTATTCCTGCATTTCTTTGGCCAGTAGAATAGTTACAACACACATGACATGAATATCTGTTGCACTGCATTAAGTTTTGGAACTTATATTGGATTACTGATTTTAGAACTTATATTGCACATGTAAATGAGCTTAGGGTGGAAGATCCTTGAGGACCCCTTGTCTTACTGAGATTTCTGTTTAGAGATCTCACCCCACGTTTGGGGCACCATTTCAGGTTCAGGTAATGTTGGGGTTGAGACCTCAGGCGGCAGGAGGCCGGAGCTGAGTTAGATATTGCTGATTTATATGCTGAAATGTTGGATGCTGGATATGCATGTTGTCTTTATGCTTTTAGCTTCATTTATGGTTATGGATTATCTTGTTGAGACGCTGTTGTTTTGATGTTGATTTGGTGATCACGGGGATTGTCCATGCCACATAGGCTTGATTATTGTCTTGCTTTATTTTAGATTCGGGTTGTATTAATGTATCAAGATATTGTCCGGATTACGTGATGTAATGTCGTGACTTAGATACTCACTTTATATTTATATATTGAGGTATTTCAGTTAAATGTCTTTTTGCATTTACATACAGTCGATGTATTTTATGAAATTGATTAAGTAATCAACTTGGCTAAGTTTAATGACGTCATAATTGAAAAGAAAAAGATATTCCACATTTTTTTTTATTAAGCGCAGCTTAATACGATGACATGTTAACAAACTGGGTATACACGGGGTGTTACAAAACCCTAGGCCATGCTACGTGAAGTTTGCTGGTCATTGGCTGCTGCCACCTTCCCCCACCTTGTCATTTTCATTTTCTTCATTGAAGTCTCCAAAGACATCACCTTTCGCCATGATTTCTTCATCTAAACACCTTGTTGAGTGTGGTTGAGTCTTGGGGTGAGTGTTAAGCCTTGCTTTCTGAGTTTGGTGACTGTTTGAGTGAAGTGTGGTGGGCCGAGTTCTTGAGTGGAGGAGTAGGAGTCTTTTTTTGGTTGGTTGAAGCTCCAAGTAGCTTCCTTGGTGAAGAAAGAACTCACCTTTGTTGCTCCATTTTTGTTCTCCCCAAAGTCAGTACCTTGGAGCTGACTTGTGAGCTCCAAGAGCATCATTGTTGGGCTGTTTCAAGCTTAGGTAAGTTTCATCACCTTTGATCATGAGTCTAAGTGGTTAAAAATGAAACCTTGATGCATGTAATGAGATAAAAATGATAACCTAACGTTGGGTAATGCTTAACACACTTAGAAATGCATGTTTAAGCTTCTGTAATCGGGAAAGGTTGGACCTTTGTTTGTATTTTCGCGAAATGCAGAATCTGGGTTCTGTCGCGAAATATCCGGATATTTCATTGTGAATATCTGAATATTGATATTCGGATATTGGTATCCGGATATTGATATTTGGATATGGGGATCTGAATATCCGGATATGGATATCCGGATATTGGAAGAGAGATATTTGGATATTGATATCTGGATATGCCCCCGACGAATATCCGGATATTCTGGGATTTCGAAGAACAGTAGCTGCACTGTTCATACAGTAGGCTATTGGGGGTTTGTGGGCCCTAGTTTGATGAAGTTGAACTTCTGTTTTAATTGAACTAAGTCAGAATCAAGTGGTTAAGGGTTTATGGCTTTGTGTGAAGCCTTAAGACATAAATCGTAAGAGGAAAACATAGTCTTTATGTTTATGTTTATGAGCTATGAATGGTGATAAGCTTGCTGGTCCTCATCAGATTGTGATCTGTTGTGTGTTGGACTTGAGCTGTGTGGACTCTTGGCATTGGATAGTGAGCTTGCAAGGTAAGCTTTCGTGTCCTCGGTTTCGCCATGTTGTGGTTCCACCATGTCCCATGGGGGTATGGTTATATGCATGTTGTGTTACATGCTTTTGATGTTTTGGAAATGCTGTTGAGCTGTTATATGCTAGTGCCTTTATGATATGCATGTGGTGTTCCACCTATACGGTAAGCCTGAGTATGTAGTACCTACAATATGGTGAAGCTGTGGGGTGAGGTGTAAGCGGTGTTCCTTGTACTATCTGTAGGTAATAGACGTATTCTTGCATTTCTCTGGCCAGTAGAATAGTTTAAACACACATGGTATGAATATCTGTTGCATTGCATAGTTTTGAGAACTTATATTGAATTACTGTTTTTAGAACTTATATTGCACATGTAAGTGAGGTTGGGGTGGAAGATCCTTGAGGACCCCTTGTCTTACTGATATTTCTGGTTTAGAGATCTCACCCCACGTGTGGGGAATGCTTATTTCAGGTTCAGGTAATGCGGGGGTTGAGATCTCTAGTGGCAGGAGGTCAGAGCTTAGCTGATAGATGTTACATGTTTATGCTGCTTTGCTGATATGCTGTTATGATTGGATGTTGGATCCTGTTTACTGTCTTATGCTTTTAGCTTCAGTTTATGGATTTATATGTTGAGACTTTGTTGGTTATGTTGTTGATTTGGTGAGCATGGGGATTGTCCATGCCACGTAGACTTGTTTATTGTCTTGTTTAATTTGGAGTTGTATTAATGTATCAGGATATTATCCGGACTATGTGTAGTAGATCCGTGACATAGATACTCACTTTATCTATATTATGAGGTATTCCAGTTAGATGTCTTTTTTCAATTTACATACAGGCGATATTTTATGAAATTGATTAAGTAATCAACTTGGCTAAGTATAATGACGTCATAATTGAAAAGAAAAAGATATTCGCATTTTTAATTAAGCGCAGCTTAATACGATGATATGTTAACAAATCGGGTATACACAGGGTGTTACAGTTTCCAATCTATTTTCTTGACTGGTCTTTTTCCATGCGCAAGAGAAGCTAAAGGACAAGGTGTGGCTGAGTTTGATTCAGTAAAATGAAGATAAGGGTCAGCTGGTCACTCCTTCAATTTGCGCATAAAGGGAGGATGAGTTGTTCATTTTTCTGACCCAAAAATACAAGTAGGAAAAGTAATAAGATCTCTTTTTACCCTTATTGGGCGCTAGGGAAGGTGAGGCTGCCATTGGCCAATAGAATTTCATGCAAAGAGATTTCTCTCTTCTTATAGGGTGCAAGGGGGCGACAAGGTTGTTCTCTATGGGCACTAATACAATTATTTAGAGTTTTCCCTTTTCTTTTCATCTATACACAGCGCATGAAAAGGGGAATAAGTTAAGTTATTTTCTCTCTTCACTAGATGCATGGGATGGTGAAGTAAAGATAAATCAATATTGCTAAGTGGCCATTTCTGGACCAATCCATGACAATTCTACAGATTTTTGTGAGAGATAGACTAATGGTTCACTTATCACATGAAATATATATCTATATATTAATTATTATTTCATTTTCCGACTAGTTAATAATTAAGGTTCCTACCTATATGGTAATTAAATGTAATACTATCTCTTTTTAACTAGTGTCTTGAATCTTTTTAAAATGCACACATATACTCGCCTATCATAGCAACAAAATAATTTTCCTAACTCAAATTAATTCCACTCTAAACACAAATTTAATTCGAATTTCAAGCATGCTTCACATCCCTAATTGCAAGTTATGTAATTTCCTAATTATGCGGGATGTTACAAATGGCATGAATAAGGCTCTAACAACCAACTCACAAACTCAGCACCCCAAACCAACCAACTCAGCAGCTGACACTCATCAATGTATGACCTTTCTCACACCCAAGGCTTGCTCACAACTAGCTATGGTGTTTTGGTGAAGAATCTATGAAGAAAGGTGGTCTCTTTGGTGGCTTTCTATGGAGAAATGGAGGTGCCAAGGTGAGGGAACACCAACTCAGAAAATGGAGGCACGTAGGATCAGTTTTGAAGAATGAAAATTGACCTAGAAAGGTGTGCCCTTAAGTATATATATCCTCATTAACTTTAACTACACGGTATTAGCATTAATAGTTACGCTTATCATTTTAATCTCAAACTTTAGATTCTGCACCTAGCCATTTTTCTAGGATTTTTTATTTTTATTTTATTTTTCGCAGCACTTTGCCGGTACCCATTTTTACGAAGCCGGTATCAGTCATGACACCAGTTCTCATTATTTTGACTTGAAACTTGACATACTAGTCCTATATATTATTCTAGGAATATTCTCATACTTATTATAATTTTTCGGGATACTTCATCAGTACACACTTATACCGTGGAGCAGAACCGATATCTGCATTTTTCGTCAGAAAAGCGACTTTCAACATTATTAATTACTTTCTATAATTATTTAAGCCTTCCCATAATTATTAAGGTCAATTATGGAATTATCTCATTAATCTCGTAATTATTTAATTAAATTCCTTAATTAACGATGCGGGTTCTTACAGTATGGGGGAAGTTGAGCCACGAAATTTTGGTTCCAAGGTTCAAAAATACAAGCTTTCACAAGTTCAAGAGCTAAGGAATAAGATTGGGGAAAAGTGTTTTGGATTTTGATGAAGTTAAAGTGATGAAATCTTAGAGAAAAGGTGGAGAAAATTTAAAAACTCAAACTTAGAGAGAGGGGTTGGGCGGCTGATGAGGGTGAGGAAGAGAGGGTTCCTTATGTTTTTAGGGTTTTGCCATGTCACCTAAGTGACTTTCATTCATTTAGTAACACCAAGTGTAATTTTCTTTAAACTGTTATCAGATTTTTACCCGAAAACCCCAAAGATCCTAAATTTAAGTAATTAATATTAAGTTTATTTAATTAACATGTTTCTAACTCAAAAATCTAATTAGTAACTCACAGATACGCTTACTGTTGTTTAATTACACTGTAGTCCTTACGGGTATCCTTAACTGTACCCTGACTTCATAACTTTCTTAACTTTACATCATTGGTCTAATTATGATTTGTTTGGCATATATTGGACTTATCTTCTCTTTTCTCATATTTTTCTCATTTCAGAACTATATCGGCTGCTATCACAGCAGTACAAAATACCTAGTAACAATTATTTTATCAAAATATCCTAATATGGGTATCATAATTCATAGAATCAAATCCTCTTATCATTTATGATAATTATATCCTTAGAATATTCCTCTAACTCAAATTCACTGATTAGAGTTTATCAGATACCTGTTACTGTCTTAGCAGTACAAACTATTAGGTTAAAACTCACTTTCTCAGAATACCCACAATATGGGTGTCAATCTTTACAGAATTGAATTCTAAACTCATTAATGATACTGATATTATTATAATAACTCTCTAACTTAGATTCACCTGGTTAGGGTTATTCTACTATCTATTAGTGCATTAGCAGTCAAAATTAATAGGCAGAAATCCACCTGTTTAAGATACCAACAATATGGATATCAAAATTCATATTATTTCTTCCTCATCTCGTTAATGACCCTTAGGTCCTCATAATAACTCTCTAATTTTGAATTATCCAAATTAGGGTTATTATACAAGATAAACTCACTAATCTTTGATTAGACATCTCAATCCACTAGGATCAAACAATTCTATTTTGCAATTTTTTAGTAGTCTTTAAATGTTTGGTTGATATTTTTAAAAAATAAGATTGATTTTGTATTGCTTTTTCTTCATTTTTTAGTTTTAGCTAAAATATATTGATTGAAAAATAAAAGATAGAGAGCACATATATATATATATATATATATATATATATATATATATATATATATATATATATATATATATATATAAAACTCATTCCCCATTAAGCCTCGACTAATGAGTATATGGTGTGAATAATTCTTGTAATCAGCATTACCCTTACATATATAGAGAACGCACTATATATGTTGAAAAAAATGATACTCTAGACCACCCTCTGGCCTTTGTGTAATATGCCTATCTTTAAAGGCCTATTTAAAGATTACTATCTTTGTTTTCCTAAAGTGAAACTTTTAAACCTGTATCGTAGATGATTTCTCACTCTATACTAGCTAACCTCAACACACATCATGGAGATGTGTTCGTCTCATAGTCATGCACAACAGTGGGGCTCACCGGACAAAACAATTGTGGCTATTTCTCATGAATGGAGAATATTTTTAACCCATAAATATTCTTCTTCAGCCATTGAAGAAGCATCTTGCATCTATCATTTTATGAACTGTTATTTTATAACATTTTAGAGCCACCATGCCATTTTACCTTCCACTTTCTTAGCCTTCACTTGAGATACTTGTTGAATAAACGTTAAATGTGGAGTTATGTGTCAGTTTAATTTTTAATGGGTTTAATTCAGCAATCAATTTAGTTTTTAATAGGTTTAATTCAGCAAACGTTAAATGTCAGTTTTATGTTTTTAAGTTTATGAAATTATGTGAGTTTATTGTGATGTTAAGTGTCTTTATTTTAGAGTTACAAGTTTTGTAATTTAAATCTATTGTTTGAATGTAAAAGTTACGACTTCTGCCTTAGTAAAAATCCTTTGTTTTACTCTTCTCCTAACAAATTGGTATCAGAGCTATGGAAAGGGGGAGTGATATGGCACTACCTAAGTTGACGAAGGAGAACTACGAGAATTGGAGCATCCAGATGAAGGCTCTTCTCGGATCCCAGGACGCTTGGGAGAATGTTTAAGCAGGTTTTGTAGAACCACAGGATACTGGAGGCTATTCAGCGGCTCAAACTAAAGCGTTGAAAGAGACGCGTGCAAAAGACAAGCTGGCGTTATTCATGCTCTTCCGAGCTGTAGACGAATCCGGGTTCGAGAAGATAGCAAATTGTGAGACCTCAAAGGCAGCCTGGGACATCTTGGCAAATGCCTATAGAGGAGCAAACCGGGTTAAACAAGTCTGGCTTCAAACCCTTCGTGCCGAGTTGGAGGGAATGAAGATGAAGAACACGGAAGGAGTATCCGGGTTCGTTGCCCAGGTTCAAGGAATTGTGAACCAGTTGAAACGGAATGGAGAAGATATACCTGACACCAGAGTGGTGGAGAAAATCTTGAGATCTTTGACAGACCAGTTCGAAAACGTGGTTTGTGCGATAGAGGAGTCCAAGGATCTGTCTACATTCACCATTGACGAGTTGGCGGGTTCCCTTGAAGCGCATGAACAAAGAAAGAAGAAGAAGGAGGAAACTCTTGAGCAGGTACTTCAGACCAAAGCAACAATTAAAGATGAGAAGATGCTCTATTCTCAAAGTTTCCGAGGTAGAGAACGTGGCCGCAGTGGACGAGGTACTAGCCGTGGTGGTAGAGGTCGAGGCCGAAGTCAAGAAGTGTATGGTGATGAGGTAGGACAGTCAAATCAACAAAACTGGAGAGGACGAGGACGAGGTCGACGAGGAGGTCGGTCACATTATTCAAACATCGAGTGTCACAAATGTGGAAAGTTTGGTCACTATGCGAAAGATTGTAACTCGGACAAGTGTTACAACTGTGGCAAAGTCGGACATTTCGCAAGAGAATGCAGAGAGGAGAAAAAGGTTGAGGAGACGTCCAACCTAGCCACAGAAGGTGAGATGAAGGATGGTGTCTTGTTAATGACACACAGTGAAGGAAGTCCTGACGATGACATGGAGTGGTATCTTGACACGAGTGCGAGCAACCACATGTGCGGACATAAACACTTCTTCAAGGAGATGATAAAAGTGGAAACCGGACATGTTTCGTTCGGGGATGCCTCAAAGGTTGAGGTAAAAGGCCGAGGTACGATCTGTTTCCTACAAAAGGACGGGTTAATTGACTCAATTCGAGATGTGTACTATGTACCCGACCTAAAAAGCAATATTTTAAGCATGGGTCAACTGATGGAGAAAGGTTACTCGGTTATTATGAAAGACTGGGTATTGTATTTGAAAGATGAGCAAGGTCGGATGATAGTCCGAGTTCAAATGGGTAAGAATCGTATGTATAAACTGAATTTGAAATGTGTACAGGTTGAATGTTTACAAGCCGAGGTAGAAGATAAGGCGTCACTTTGGCATCTCCGGTTTGGTCACCTACATTATGGTGGTCTAACCAAGTTGGCAGAGAAAAAGATGGTGGACGGGTTACCTGACATAAACTTTGAAGGAAATTTTTGTGAAAGTTGTGTACTTGGCAAGCATGCCAGGACCACGTTTCAGAAGATGGCAAGATAACGGGCTAAGCAACCTCTGGAACTAATACATACCGACTTGTGTGGACCCATCAATCCGGGTTCCTTCAGCGGTAAGAAGTATTTTATTTCCTTTATTGATGATTTCTCACGGAAAACTTGGGTTTACTTTCTGAAGGAAAAGTCCGAGGTGTTTGATGTGTTCAAAAAGTTCAAGGTGATGATTGAGAAAGCAACATGAAGCTATATCAAATCGGTGCGGTCTGACAGAGGTGGGGAATATACCTCAACAACGTTTATGTCGTTTTGTGAGGAACATGGGATAAGGAGGTTTCTAACAGCACCATACTCACCACAACAGAATGGCGTGGCTGAAAGGAAGAACCGGACTATTCTTGACATGGTTCGGTCAATGCTGAAGAACAAAAGGATGCTGAAGGAGTTTTGGACGGAAGCTGTGTAGTGTGCTGTGTATGTGCAGAACCGATGTCCACATTCAAGCTTGGATGACAAAACACCACAGGAAGCATGGAGCGGTCAAAAGCCTTCAGTGGCTCATCTCAGAGTTTTTGGTAGTGTGGCCTATGCACACATACCGGACCAGCTCAGAACCAAGCTCGAGGATAAAAGCAAGAAATATGTTTTTATTGGATATGATGAAAAAACAAAGGGGTATAAGCTGTTTGACCCCGTCAACAAGAAAGTCATAGTGAGCAGAGATGTAAAGCTCAATGAAGCAAATGAGTGGGACTGGAGCAATTCATCTGAGATAAACTTTGAAGACAGAATCACAACACAAATTATCAACCCGGCAAGTCCTAAAGCTTCTGATGATGAAGACGAGGTACGACAACCCAGGATGCGAAGCATACAAGACATATATGAGTCAACAAGTGAGGTACATTTTGTTTGTCTTCTTGCAGATTCTGAAAATATAAGCTTTGAAGAAGCCATCCGAGATAAGAAATGGCAAGACGCCATGGATGAGGAGATAGAAGCCATTGACCGAAATAACACATGGGAGTTAGCCGAGCTACCAAAAGGAAGTCGGCCCATTGGAGTGAAGTGGGTGTTCAAGAAGAAGATGAATGCTCAAGGGGAGATAGAACGATATAAAGCTCGGCTAGTTGCAAAAGGTTATAAGCAGAAGGCTGGAATTGACTATGACGAGGTGTTTGCCCCTGTTACAAGGATTGAGACAATTCGGCTACTCATCTCACAGGCTGCTCAATATAGATGGCCAATACATCAAATGGATGTAAAGTCGGCATTCCTGAATGGTGTTCTTGAAGAAGAAGTTTATGTGGAACAACCGCCGGGCTACATGAAGGCAGGAGAAGAGAAGAAGGTGCTGAGATTGAAGAAAGCACTTTACGGGTTGAAGCAAGCACCACGAGCATGGAATGCTCGTATTGACAAATATTTCAAGGAGAATGGACTTGAACAATGTCCATATGAATATGCTGTTTATGTCAAGAAAAATGGAAGAGACTTGTTAATTGTGGCTCTTTATGTTGACGACCTCATTTTTATGGGAAACAATGCCAAGATGATACAAGAGTTCAAGAGCACAATGACAAGAGAGTTCGAAATGACAGATCTCAGTTTTATGAAGTTCTTTCTCGGTTTGGAAGTAAAACAAAATGAGAAGGGAATCTTCGTGTCACAGGAGGCTTATGCAAAAAAGATTTTGAAAAAGTACAAGATGGAAGATTGCAACCCGGTTTCAACACCAATGGAACCCGGTTCAAAACTTTCTAAGTTTGATGGAGGAGACCGTGTTGATGCAAGCAAGTACAGAAGTTTGGTGGGAAGCCTACGCTATCTCACATGCACGAGGCCGGATATCTCGTTGAGTGTAGGCATAGTAAGTCGGTTCATGGAGGATCCAAGATACACATATTGGAAGGCGGTAAAGAGAATTCTGAGGTATGTTCAAGGTACAGTTTCACACGGGTTACACTACTCGAGCTCGGCAAAATACAAGTTGATTGGATATTCTGACAGTGATTGGTGTGGAGACGTAGATGATCGAAAGAGCACGGCTGGTTATGTGTTTTTCATGGGCAACACGACATTCACTTGGATTTCGAAGAAGCAACCTATTGTGACACTGTCGACATGTGAAGCTGAATATGTAGCTGCATCTTGGTGTGTTTGTCATGCAATGTGGCTCAGAAATTTGCTAAGCAAGCTGGAGGAAAAACAAGTCGGCCAAACTGTGATCCGAATTGACAATAAGTCGGCTATAGAGCTAGCCAAGAACCCGATAAATCATGAAAGAAGCAAGCATATTGACGTCCGATTTCACTTCATCCGGGATCAAGTAAAGGAAGGAAATGTGGGGCTAACACACGTGACCAATCAAGAGCAAGTCGTAGATATCTTCACGAAACCGCTACCGACGGTACTCCTTGACAACTACAAGAAATTGATCGGCATGAAGGATGGCAGAAGCATTTAAGTTTACGGGGGAGTTTTGTTGAATAAACGTTAAATGTGGAGTTATGTGTCAGTTTAATTTTAATGGGTTTAATTCAGCAATCAATTTAGTTTTTAATGGGTTTAATTCAGCAAACGTTAAATGTCAGTTTTATGTTTTTAAGTTTCTGAAATTATGTGAGTTTATTGTGATGTTAAGTGTCTTTATTGTAGAGTTACAAGTTTTGTAATTTAAATCTATTGTTTGAATGTAAAAGTTACGACTTCTACCTTAGTAAAAATCCTTTGTTTTACTCTTCTCCTAACAATACTCAACGGAAACTCCTCCATAGAACTTTAATTCATACCATTACTTCTAACAACACTATTACATTAAGAAAAACTGACCTAATCTCATCGGCAAACAGTTAACCCATAAACGATCAATTAAAGATTAAAAACACAAACCATAAAAAATGATGATGCATATTGCTATAATAAAGTAAAGAGATTTATGTGAGAGGGGAAAAGACTTCGAAGATGTCCATTAGAGGTTCAAACTTTCAACCCTTTGAGTTGTTGTGTGTCAAATCCATCACCTATTATGCTGGCATTATTACAACAGGGATGAAACGATGTGCATAAAGTTGATCCACAGAAGACCATATGTGGGCTTCAGACAGTGGACTGCTCTCAGCGTGTGAAGGCAGATGAGAGCACTTGCATTGCACAGCATCATTGTCCATTAGTTATAAATTATTATGTGAACGTACGTAATGAAAATAGATGCATGAGTGATAAAATATATTTTTTTTTATAAGAAAGTTTTATGTTATTAAATAATGAATTAAGAATCACATAAAAAAGAAAAGCTTCATATATTTATTTATTTTTTTAAAATTTTCAGTTAGAATGTCAAGTTAATTATTTTATTTTTTTCATAGGTTATTGCTAAAAATCTTTTTCGATGTGGTAGGATAAAGTATTATAAATTAAAAAAATATTCAATTATGGAAATTTAAAATGTAATAATTATATCTAACTAAATAACATGACACCTATTCGTTTTTATTTTTCTTTTAAAATAATAGGACATAACGTGGGGAAGATAATGATAGAAAATAAGATATAATAAATAAAATTCATTACCAACCCAAAAAAAAAATTACAAGTCATTTTTATCATCCAAAGTTGAGGAAGAATTATTATTTCGGTTCGATCTCTTAATTGGGGGATATGAAAGTAGAATAAGCTTTGAAAGGATCTAACCAAAACAATATTTTATTTCTGAGTTAAAAATAATTTTATTTTAAATATTAAGTATTGTAAAAATAAAAATGACACACAATTTATCGTGGTTCAGCCATTTTGGCCTACATCCACACTCATAAGTTTCTCCCCCTCTCAATGATGATCAAGGAGGGAGGTTCCCTTTAATATAAATAGGAGATGATACAATAGTTGGGCCAGATTATTTTGCCCACAATCAAGGATATCAAGTAATTTGTTGCTCTTTTTATGAGATATATTTGATACATAATCACAATCAATATGAATTTATATGATTCCCTGATTTGTTTCCACTAATATCTCCAACACTCTCCCTCCAAGCTGATGCGAAGATGTCAATCAAGCCCAGCTTGGCAATGATATTTTGAAAAGAGTTCTTAAGAAGGGCCTTAGTCTACAGATCTGCTAATTGGTCTTCACTTCGGATATAAGGTGTCTCAATTACTTTTGCTTGAACCTTTTCTCGAACAAAATGGCAGTCTACTTCAATATGTTTAGTTCTCTCGTGAAACACGGGATTAAATGCAATATGAATAGCTGCTTGGTTGTCACAATACAACTTAATCGGATTCTTTATTTGCTTCAAGGTAAGATAAAAAAGGAGATCTTTAAGCCAAGCGAGTTCACTGGTGGCCGAGGCCATAGCACGATATTCTGCTTCTGCACTGGAACGGGCTACTACACTTTGTTTTTTACTTTTCCAAGTCACAAGGTTGCCTCCAACAAAAGTACAAAAACCAGAGGTGGATCGTTTGTCATGTGGGCTACCTGCCCAATCAACGTCAACATACCCAATAATATCAGTGTGCCCATTTTTTTTTAAACCAGATGCCTTTTCCTGGACAAGACTTCAAGTACCTGAGAATACGATCCGCTAGATTCATGTGATCTTGTGTTGGTTTATGTAGAAATTGGATAATGTAACTAACCGAATAAGATATGTCTGGTGTAACACCCCGTATAAATCCGGTAGTGTTATCATTACATCGTATTAAGCTACGCTTAATTAAAAATGCGAAAGATTCTTTTTCTTTTCAATTATGACGTCATTATCAATTACCAACTTGATTACATAATCAATTTCATAAAATACCGCCTGAATGTAAATTGCAATAAGACATCTATTGAAATACCTCAATATATAAATAAAGTGAGTATCTAAGTCACGACATTACATCACGTAACCCGGACAATATCCTGATACATTAATACAACTCTAGAAAAGCAAGACATAACAAGTCTACGTGGCATGGACAATCCCCATGCTCACCAAATCAACAACGTCTCAACAAGATAATCCAAAATCATAACATGAAGCAAAAGCATAAACAACAAGCATATCCAGCATCCAACATGTCCGCAAATAACATCATCACTAGCTAACTCAGCTCCAGCCTCCTGCCGCTTGAGGTCTCAACATTACCTGACCCTGAAATAAGCATTCCCCAAACGTGGGGTGAGATCTCTAAACCAGAAATCTCAATAAGACAAGGGGTCCTCAAGGATCTTCACCCCAAGCTCACTTACATGAGCAATATAAGTTCAAAAAGCATTTATATCAATATAAGTTCCAAAACTATGCAGTGCAACAAATATTCATGCCATGGGTGTCTAAACTATTCTACTGGCCAGATAAATGCAGGAATACGTCTATACCTACATGTAGTACAAGGAACACCGCTTGCACCTCACCCTATTGTATGTACTACATACTCAGGCTTACCGTATAGGTGGCACACCACACGCATATCAACAAGGCACTAGCATATAACAGCTCAACAGCATTTCCAAAACATCAAAAGCATGTAACACAGCATGCATATACCATACCCCCATGGGACATGGTGGAACCACAACATGGCTAAACCGAGGACACGAAAGCTTACCTTGCAAGCTAGCTATCCAAGCCAAGAGTCCACACTATCTCAAGGCCCACAAACAGCACAATCACAATCTGCCCATACATAATAATTAATCATCAATAATCATAGCACAGATTACACTAAGTGATTAAGTCTTTCTTACTCATTTTAACTCATTACATGTTGTTTCTGCAGGAGGTATTCGAATACTCCACGAGTAGTATTCGAATACTCCAGCTCTCCAGAAAGTATCCGAGTACTTTCACTCCAGTATTCGAATACCACAAGGTATCCGAATACCAAACCCCAAGTATTCGAATACTATTAAGTATTCGAATACTTCTGCAAGGGTAATCGAATACTTTCTTCCCATAAAGTATCCCAATACTCCAGCAATGAGTATTCGACTACCCGATGAACAAGTATTCGAATACTACACGAAAAGTATTCGAATAATCCTTCAACAGAATGCAGAAATTCGAGCCAACTTCTGCATAATCCCAAATTTAAAGGTCCAAAAGTGATTGGGAGTCCAATGACTCCCTAAACAGATAATCACCAACAAGTTATGAACCCAAAAACACATTCTTTTACTCAAATGGTTAAAGTTACTCTTTTTAATTGATTAAACAAGCTTTAAACTCCAAAATGACAAAGAGGTGATAAAGGTATACCTCAAAGGCTCACAACTCCGAAATGAGGCACAAAAGGAGGACTATTCACAGCACCAAGGTTCAGACTAAAGCAAGACATGAAAATGGCACACCAAGCTTGGTCTTTTAGGCCAAAAGATCACTTTTTCGCACCACAAAATGCCATTACAAGGTCTCTCCCTCACAACTCAGCAACACAGCCTCAAAACACTCCCAACCAACAACAACAAAGACTCAGAAATGCTCCTCAACTCACCACCAAGGCTACCTCACACAATACACAAGTGTTTAAGTGGTATGAACAAGGAGAAAGGTGACACCTTTGGCTCACAAGAGGGAAGGAAGGTGAAGGTGGCAATGGGAGGCTCAAGAGAAATCAGCAAACACTCACGTAGGCACATCACACATGGCCTAGGGTTTTGTGCAAAGATCCTATTTATAGTCCACTTAACAACCAACACACAGTATTAACTTTAATTGCTACGCTTAGCATTTTAATCCCAAACTTTAGATTCTTAACCTACTCAATTTTACAAGAATTATCATATTTTTATTATATTTTTCGGAGCACCTTTCCGGTATGCGCTTTTCATAGCCAGTATCAGTTTCTGGAACCATTTCTCATTATTTGGACTTGAAACTCGTTTTTCAAGTCCTATATATCATTCTAGTAATTATCATGCACTTATTATAATTTTCCAGGATACTTTTTCGGTACGCATTTATACCGACTAGCAGAACCGGTATCTGCACTTTTCTTCCGAAAAGCGTCTTTCAGTATAATTAACCACTTACTATATTTATATAACCCTTATAATAATTATTAGGATCAATTATGAAATCATTTCTTATTTTTGCATAATTAATTAATTAAATTCCTTAATTAACGGTGCAGGTTCTTACATTCACCCCACCTTTTTAGGATTTTATCCTCAAAATCAGAAACATACTTGTCTCGAAACTCGGGGCACTGCCGGAGAAGCTCGTCCTCTTGCTCCCAAGTACACTCTTCAGGGGTTCTTTCGGTCCACTGAACTTTGACCATCGGAATGATCTTGCTCCTCAGCTGTTTCTCGCCACGATCGAGAATCTTGAGCTGCGATGTACTTCCGAAGCTGAGACACGTGAAACACGTCGTGGATGTTAGCCAAGTTCGGAGGCAAGGCAAGCCGGTAGGCAACAGGTCCTACTCTACCAAGGATCTGGTATGGCCCAATATATCGCAGGCTCAGCTTCCTCACTCCGAGTGCCCGACCAACACCGGTGACAGGTGAAAGTCTCACAAACACGTGCTCACCCTCACTGAACTCCAGTGGACAATGCTTGACATCATAGTAGCTCTTTTGGCTATTCTACGTGTTGGACGTTTAGCAAGTGCACTAGCCGTACAAGTAATAAAATGATGAGTAAAGATCGTTCCCACGAGGAATTGTGTTCAAACACCAATATACCATAGAAAATTAATTTGAATCAAATAAAAGTTTGTAAAAATCATGAATAAATTGTCACCAGAAAATTGATTGTAAGTAATTTGACACAAAGTAAATGTGGATTAGGAATTAATAAAACAACAAGTAGTCAGAAAACAACTTTCCTCCACAATAACCTATGTAAAAAAACTGATCATATGATGAATTCCTTTCCATGTGATTTTAATCAATCTTTTACTTATCATCAGGATGTAATCCCTTACTACCCTGATGGATACATTAATCAGAAACCCCAATTTCTTGGTGATCTCTTTCTTAATACATGCATGAATTACTAAAGTTTTAAGATTACATCAGAATTCTAGCATCAATCCCTTGAGTACTAGAATTCTGATGTTGAGATTATCAAATACAGAAGTCATATAAACATCCCTGTTCTATATTACTTCCTTGATAGAAATAATTAAATCAGAAAATCTCAAATCAACACATGAAAAATACTTCATCATATTAATCAAATCAACATAGTATTATCATGGAGTTCTATTGCATTCAGACTACAAAGACTCTACTCAGACATGACTAAGGAAGAAATAAGAGAAGAAGAAACAAACTTCATTTCCATGTTGAAAGTCTTCAATCTCCAAACTATTACAAGGAAATCCTAATACAAAAACTAAGAGAATTTAGAGAGAAGTCAGACTAAGTTTAAGAGAGAGAGAGTTCAGATCCCTCAGATCCAGATATCTTCTAAGTGTCAAGGCTTTGCCTTATATAGTGTTACAATTAAAAACAGAAAACTGATGTGGGCGATAAAACGTCCATAAGTGACCGTTTTAGCGTCCATGCTTTACGTATGCTCAACTGCTTTTAACTGATTCCAACGCTAAAACGTTAAGAATGACCGTTTTAGCGTCCAAACTTGGTGAATGCTCAACTAACTTTAACTGACTCCAACGCTAAAACGTTTGATTTGGACGTTTTAGCGGTGAAGACCAGAATCTTTTTCCACTTTAGGGCGCTAAAACGCGTATTGCAGGCCGTTTTAGCGCCCAAGACCAGCAATTTTCCATCTTCTTAGTGTAGCAGCGCGCTAAAACGCTCTGTGTGGGCGTTTTAGCGCTCATCACCAGCAAGTTTTGGCCTCTTCCTGTAGCAGGGCGCTAAAACGCTCAGTGTGAACGTTTTAGCGCTCAACACTTAGGCAATTTTTCTCCTCTTGAGTTCCAGAATCTTCTTCCTTCTCCAGTTGTCTTTCAAGCTTGCTTTTCCTACAAGAATCATACAAATTTCCAATAAAGCTCTTGAACTTGTAATTGAGGACATCTTAGGACATTAACCTAGTTTTTCATCATTTAATCACACAATTTGATCCTAATTCCTGCTAAAAACCATGATGAACTAAGGGTTTATCACAATTCCCAGATTTGAATATTGTTGTCCTCAGCAATAACTTTAAAGACAGAGAAAGACTTGAGATTCTTTACACATGAAATTTATGAGGTTGGATTGAAATATGACAGATCAACTTTCCAAGATACAATCTAACAACCCAGCGATCTATCTTTTACTATGACTTGCTTAACCTCATTACAACGACTTTCAACAGATCAGTAAGATGAAATGCAGAGACCTTCAACACAAAACACCCCCTCACTTGGAACTTCTCAAAAATTGTGAGAATAAACTCTCTTGCACTCTAGTGTCTAAGGGTGTACTCATCACTCAATCTCCACTGCACTCAAACTACTATAAGCTTGCCCATCTTCTCACTTTCCATAGTGACAGTGATTCATAAGCAGAACAAAAGAGGCTTTGGTGGTATGACTTGACTAGGAATAGGATTCTGTATAGAAGAAGGAAAATTGGCTTGACACATAGTTGGCTAAAGGTAGGATTTGATGTTGCAGAAGGTTAGATAGATGAATCAGATTCAGATAAGAGGAGGATCACTATTGAATTTATCTATGTACTCCTTAATCCTTCTCATTCTCTTCTTCCTTTTCATTTACTCTTTTCACCAACTTTTCTACAACTTTTCTTTTTCTTGAACTTCCTTCCTCCTTTTCTTCCAACTTTCAACACTTTGTGTTGTTTTGATTTCCCTTTTTCCTCATTTCCTTTTTCTTTTCCTTTTCCAAACCAAGCACTTAGTGCCTTTACTTCTTTTTTCTTTTTCATTCTTCTTTTTCTCCAAATTTCCAACATTTAACACTTAATATTTTTGTTCATTGCCGAAACACCTTTCTCCAACAGAGCTTTCCTCCTTACCCCTTATCTGAACACATAATCCGAAAATTTAGGATCTGGAATAAGTGCAGGGCTCTTAGTTTTATCACAAAAAGTTTGGCTTAAGGCTTCCATACAATAGGAAAATTTGGTTCAAAAGAAAAATGCCTCAATGAACTCTACTTTACAAACCATGAACTATTTCAAGTTAGAAACAGGGCAAGTTCTAGAGTTACTCATACAGTGAAGTGCTCTCTGAACAAAAAATTTCTGTATAGGCTCTATGTCTCACAGTTCAGAGTGCATGCTTGAATTCCTCTATATACATCAAACTGATCTCTCTACTCCTCACATAGCATGAGTATTGCAAACATATCATTTAGCACACATGCAAAGATTTCAAATTGCATCAAAATTTTTTTTGATCAATCATGTAAAACTTTGATCATCCTATCCTCATAAAATTCACATCATCTCAACTCTAAATCCAACCTTTGTACATATACAACACTACCTAGACTACCTAAAACTACATTCACAAGAATTTAAAAGAAAAGATTGAGATGTTTCCCTGTTTGTGGCTCATCAACTGTGTGTCATCATCAACTGTGTGATACCACCATAATCATGTCATTCATTCACACCCCATTCCCAGATTTAAACGTTGCTGTCCCCAGCAACTAATTTAAATCTAAAAAGCAGTTGATAAATTCTGAAACACATTCACATATCAACAAATAGCATCAGTACTATTTCAAAAGTGCATCATGCAAACAGAGAATCTCAATGTACTAACAAATGTACAAAATTAAAAATAATACCACAGGTAACTAAAAGTATCCAAAATAAAACCATAAAAACAGAAAATGTGTAAAAACAAAATGAGGAGTCTAGTCAGTAGACTCTTCATCATCACTAAACACCAAATATGAGCCTGGATCAGCAGTAGGCAAGGGGTTGTACTCAGGATCAATACCCCTGTCCTCATCCATAGCACCAGTATCAGCAGCAGCAGCAGTGGTCTCTGTGGTAGTAGCATCAACACCAGGCTGTCTCTCTGAAGTGGGTGCAGCATGGGAAGATGTAGCACCATCAGCAGGCGCAGCTCCATCCACATGATCAGCATAGTGAGTCCGGGCCATTGCCTCAAAGGCTTCCTCCTCATCAGAATGAGGGTATACAGCAGGCTGGTAATCAATAACATCTAAGCCCTGAGCCTCACATATAGATTTCAACATCGTCACCATATATGTCTGAAATGAGTGCTGGCTGGACTGCATAAACCGGAGACGCCTGCGCAAATGTCTCATTCGGAAGTCAGTGTTCACCGTCCATTGCTCCCCTGACCTTAGCCTCTCTTCTAATTCATCATCACTCTGAGTTGTAGATTTCCTACCAGGAGTCAATCCTGTGACCTCCCCTCCTCCTATCTTCAATTGCTTTGTTATCATTGCGGCATCAATGGTAGGGTGCAATTTAGTTGGTGCCCCATTATCAGTAACATCTACACCAGCTTTCTGACAAAGCAACTGAATCAAGGAACAGTGACCCAAAGCAGCAGAGTCACTGTCAGAGTGAGCCATATCATAAATGCTGTCCTGAAGGAGAATAGGAAGTTCCACCTTCGCCTTTGTCATGATAGTGTGAATCAGGACAGCTCTCTTCAGGATAACCTCTGCCTGGTTGGAAGAGGGCATGACATTTGAGATTACAAAGTGAAACCAGACTCTAGCCTCACCATTTAAATGCCTCAACCAAATCAACTTAGGAGCAACCTTATCCTTGGTTAACTCCCAAGTTTCACCAGGTTTGGCTATAGTCTGCAAAATAGGCTCAGCTGCCCCCATCTTGGTCCAGGTTTCAAAGTTTGGGTCACTCCTCCTTGGTGGAATTTCAATATTCTGCCAGTTTCTCCTGAACTCACAACTGGCATTGTGGATATAGTCACAGAACCTTATCTTCAGCAGCTTTTGGATGGTGTGAGCATCATACTTCACTTTCTTTCCCCTCACCCAGCTAGTGAAGGTCCTCTGGCCTCCTTGATCTCCATTAAATGCATTAGCAAAGAATTCCCTTGCTATGTTAGGACTGCTATCACCCAATATTCTTCCAAAAGTTGCCCAATCCCTGGTCTTCAGCTGAGACTGAAACTGAGGATATTCATCCTTTTCTAGAACAAATTTTCTTTCTCTCACAAATGGCCTCTTGGAAGTCTTGTCAGTATAACGTTTCTCATGTTCCTCACTTTTCCAAAAGTGAGCATCAAACTGTGGGGTAGGCTCAGCTTCAGTATCTCCTCCTTGATTCACTCGGGCTCTCTTCTTATATCTCTTCTTCCCCTGTGTAGAGGGAGCTGGTTGAGAAGGAGAAGACATTGTGCCTACACAACAAGAGAAAATCAGTCCAAATGTCAAACAATTACATATCATGAATCCAATTCCACAATTCCCAGATTTAGAACTCTTGTAGTGGGGAATTTGGATCAAAACATGTATGAATTACAACCCCACAATGCAATATTGTAGACCCTCAATTTTGTATGAAACAGGGCCTGGGCGCTAAAACGGTCACACTGAGCGTTTTAGCGTCCTGGCCTTAAACGTGTGTAAAAACTGGACGGGCGCTAAAACGTTGAAACCAAACGTTTTAGCGCCAGGCCAATTTTTGGGTCAGGCATTTCCATGAACACCTTGTGTGTGTGTGCGCTGGGTGTTGTGTCAAAACAATTTGGAACCAACATGTGCTGGATTTGTTATCTCAGCCCCAAAATATCAGTCAAAAGCAATAGATCAGTAGAATAATACAAATAAAACTAATATCAACATGCAATCCTAAGAATGATACAGCAAATCCACATGTGAAATGCCCTAGAAAATGTCCAAATAACTTCTATGATTCAGATATGATGTGTGATGGAGAGAAAAGAGATGAGATACATACCGTGATGTTGATGAAAGGATGTGGAGGAAACTACGAAGATTGATGATACAAATGTGAGAGAAGAATTCGTGTTGTGGAAAAGAGAGGAGAAAGAATGTAAAAGGAAAAGAGAGAAGAAACTCTGTTATATCGAATAAGTGACAGGGCGCTAAAACGTTGGCTTACCAGCGCTTTAGCGTCCTTGTCCAGAGAAAAATGCACACTTTGTGCAGCACAGCGCTAAAACGGTCATACTGAGCGTTTTAGCGCGGTTGGCCAGAGTGCCTGTATTGGTGTTGTTGGTGAACGCTAAAACGCTCATAATGAACGTCTTAACGCGCACAACCAGAGAGTTTCATAATGATGGAACTCTTGGGACGCTAAAACGGTCAGAGTTGACGTTTTAGCGCCCAGCACATAGCAATAAATTTCTCTTTGATTTTTCAAAAAAAAATTTCCCTTTTTCTTCTTCATCTTATGGATAAGGTATGAACATGGAATTACATACCTAGTACAGTGGGTTGCCTCCCACTCAGCGCTTGTTTAACGTCACGAGCCTGACGGGTATGATCTATTTTACCTCTAATAGAGCAACTGTCAGTAGTTGCCTATCCACAGCACTTCCAACATATAACTTCAATCGTTGACCATTGACTGTAAAACTTCTGTCCGAATCCAAAGAACTGATTTCTACAGCCCCATACGGTTTCATATCTTTTACCACAAACGGTCCAGACCATCTAGACTTTAACTTCCCTGGAAACAGCTTCAACCTGGAATTGAACAGAAGTACTTGATCCCCCACCTTGAAGTCTCTAGGTGTGATCTTCCTATCATGCCATAGCTTTGTCTTTTCCTTATACAAACTGGCACTTTCATAAGCAGACAAACGAAACTCATCCAATTCATCCAGTTGTAATAATCTTTTCTGTCCCGCTGCTTTGGAATCAAAATTCAGATATCTCACAGCCCACAAAGCCTTGTGCTCCAATCCAACTGGCAAATGGCATGCTTTTCCAAACAGCAACTGAAATGGAGACATCCCAATAGGAGTTTTGAAAGCGGTCCTATATGCCCATAAGGTGTCATCAAGTTTCTTGGACCACTGGGTCCTAGCATTCCCAACAGTCTTCTCCAATATTCTCTTCAATTCCCTGTTGGAAATCTCAACCTGACCACAAGTCTGTGGGTGATATGGAGTGCTTATTTTGTGCCTCACTCCATACTTAGCCAAGGCATACTCCACCATCCTATTATCAAAATGAGTGCCCCCATCACTAATGATAGCTCTAGGGACTCCAAATCTTGAAAATATATTCTTTCTCAGAAAAGCAATCACCACCCTGGAATCATTGGTTGGTGTAGCTATGGCCTCAACCCATTTGGAAACATAATCAACTGCCACCAATATGTACTTGTTAGAGTAAGAAGAAGGGAAAGGTCCCATAAAATCCATACCCCAAACATCAAAGATTTCCACTTCCTGGATATTGTTCAACGGCATTTCATGTCGCCTAGAAATATTCCCAGTTCTCTGACAGTTGTCACATGCCTCCACAAACTTCTTTGCATCCTTGTATAAGGTGGGCCAGTAGAAGCCACTCAACAATACTTTTGCTGCAGTTCTCTCACCTGCAAAATGTCCACCATATGCAGAACCATGACAATGCCACAACACATCCTTCTGTTCTTCCTCTGGAATACACCGTCGGATCACACTATCTGAACATCTATAGAAAAGATATGGCTCATCCCAAATGTACCTCTTAACATCATGCAGAAATTTCTTCCTCTGTTGCCATGTTAAATCCTTAGGCATCAATCCAGCAGCTTTATAGTTGGCAAAATCAGCAAACCATGGTGGGGTACTGATAGATAAGACTTTATCCCCAACCACCTCTGTTACAGCACATATTGCCAAAACATGTTCATCAGGAAACTCTTCTCTGATCACTATTTCTGGTCCTTCTTGAAGCTCTTTTTCTGTTAGCCTGGATAAGTGATCAGCCACCAAGTTTTCAACTCCCTTTTTGTCCTTGATCTCTACCTCAAACTCTTGCAACAGTAACAACCAGCGGAGCAACCTGGGTTTAGCATCCTGCTTGCTTAACAAATACTTTAAAGCTGCATGGTCAGTGTAAACAATAACTTTTGATCCTAACAGATATGGCCTGAATTTGTCAAATGCATACACAATAGCCAGTAATTCTTTTTCTGTAGTAGCATAATTCTTTTGTGCATCATTTAAGATCTTACTGGCATAGTAAATGACATGCAACAATTTATTCACTCTTTGGCCCAATACCACTCCTACAGCATAGTCACTGGCATCACACATTAATTCAAATGGTAATGAAAAATCAGGTGCCATCATGATAGGTGCAGTGGTCAACTTTTCTTTTAAAACATGAAATGCATGCAAACATTCATCATCAAACAGGAATTCTTGGTCCTTAACCAATAACTTGCATAAGGGCTTGGCAATTTTTGAAAAATCTTTTATGAACCGCCTATAAAATCCTGCATGACCAAGAAAACTCCTCACACCCTTAACATTTACAGGTGGAGGAAGTTTCTCTATCACAGAAATTTTTGCCCTATCCACTTCAATTCCATTCCTAGACACCTTGTGTCCAAGAACTATACCTTCTGTCACCATAAAGTGACACTTCTCCCAGTTCAAAACCAAGTTACAGTCTTGACATCTTTTCAAAACAGAATCTAAATTCCCTAGACATACATCAAAATCAGAACCAAATACAGAAAAATCATCCATAAAAATTTCTATGCATTCTTCTATCATATCAGAAAAAATGGAAAGCATGCACCTTTGAAAGGTGGCAGGAGCATTGCATAAGCCGAAAGGCATCCTCCGGTATGCGAATATTCCATATGGACATGTAAAAGCAGTCTTCTCCTGATCCTCTGGTGCCACAGCTATCTGATTGTACCCTGAATAACCATCCAAGAAGCAATAGAAAGCATGTCCTGCCAACCTCTCTAGCATCTGATCCAAGAAAGGAAGTGGAAAATGATCCTTCCTGGTTGCCTTATTCAGCCTCCGGTAATCAATGCACATTCTCCAGCCAGTGATTGTCCTTGTGGGAATCAACTCATTGTTCTCATTTTTCACCACAGTCATCCCCCCTTTCTTGGGCACGGTCTGCACAGGACTCACCCAAGCACTGTCTGAAATGGGGTAAATCATCCCAGCATCAAGCAACTTCACCACCTCCTTCCTCACTACTTCCTTCATAGTGGGGTTGAGTCTCCTCTGTGGTTGCCTTACTGGTTTGACCTCTTCTTCCATCAATATTTTGTGGGTGCAAAAGGAAGGATTAATACCCTTAAGATCTGAAAACTGCCATCCAATAGCCATTTTATTCTTCTTGAGTACCTTAATCAACTTCCCTTCTTCCTCATCAGACAACATTGCATTAATGATTGCTGGATATGTTTGATCATCCCCAAGGAACACATACTTCAAATGTGAAGGTAATTCTTTAAGTTCTACCTTAGGTGCTCCTTTTGGAATGTCATCAATCTTCTTCTCAAGCTCTTCCACTTCTGGCTCTTCTTGGTAATCTTCTGTACCTGTCTCTTCTTCTGATCTTTGTTCCTCAACTGGGAATTCTTCTTTTTTATTCACTTCTTCCACAACCTCCTGTATCACATCCAATCTAAAACAATCCTCCACATCAACAGGATGCTTGATGGTTTCAAATACATCAATTGTGACTGTTTCCTCATCCACCCTTAGCAACAATTTTCCTTGTTCAACATCTATCAAAGATCTTGCAGTTGCTAAAAAGGGTCTTCCTAACAATAGAGGACTTTCTGTATCCTCTTCCTCCATGTCAAGAATCACAAAATCCACTGGAAAAATAAACTTGTCTACCTTGACCAAGACATCTTCAACCACACCTTCAGGCCTCTTGATAGATCTATCTGCAAGATGCAGAATAAGATTGGTCTCCTTCAAAGTGTTGATTCCCAAAGCTCTACATACTGTCAACGGCATCAAGTTTATACTGGCTCCCAAATCACACAATGCCTTTCCCACCTCCACATCTCCTATAGCAATAGAGATACTGAAGCTTCCAGGATCTTTCATTTTTGTTGGAAGCTTCTTCTGGATTAGGGCACTACACTCTGCTGTTAGGGCCACTGTCTCACCATCAGTTAATTTCCTCTTCTTAGTAAGAAGATCCTTCATGAACTTTGCATAGTGAGGCATATTTTCCAGTGCTTCAGAAAATGGTATGTTAATTTGTAAATTTTTGAAGATATCCAGAAATCTTGCATAGTGCTGTTTCTGAATCTCTTGCTTCAACCTCTGAGGGTAGGGAACTTTAGCATAGGGAGATAAAATAACTGGCTGTTCTTTCTTGTCAGCCATCTTCTTCTTTTCCCACTTCATCATCTTTTGTGGGGAAGCATTTTTACCAACTTCTACCTCTCCTTCATTCTTATTATTCTTCCCTTCCTCTTCTTTATCAATTCCAACTATAACATCTCTAACAACTACTTCCTTCTCACTTTTCTCATTTTTCATCTTCTCTACTTCATCATCAGAGACTACATCTTCAACCACAACCTCTTCTTCATTCTTTTTATTTTCCACATTCTTTTTCACTGGTTGAAGTACCAACCCACTTCTTGTCATAATTGCTTTACAGTGCTCCTTAGGATTCACTAGTGTATCACTTGGAAATTTCCCTTGTGGTCTCTCTGATATCTGTCTTGATAATTGACCAATCTGGGTCTCCAAATTTCTGATTGATGCTTCCTGATTTCTGAAAGAAGTTCTGGTCTCCTGCATGAATGCAGTTGTCTCTTCCCTGAATGAATTAGAACCCTGAATATAATCCTGAGTTGTCTTAGATAACTGAGCAAACGCTTTCTCCCATGCAGCAGGATCACTTGACTGCTCCTTCATATGTGGTGGTGGAGGATGTAATGGTGGATTCAATTGATGGTTGGAACTATAGCTGAATCCTGGGTGTTGATTCTTGTTTTTCCATGGTGGCATATAAACATTCTTTCCCTGATTGTTGTAGTTCCTTTGATTATTCTGATCATACCACACTCCATTCACCTCTGCTTGTTCTGATGATCCCCCATAATCACACTCCTCTGTCACATGGCCCTTGCCACAGATAGCACATACACATTTGGTTTCCACAGAGGCTACCTTTTGTGAAGAGAGTTGCTTGATAAGGGTATCTAATTGTTGCTGCTGTTGTCTCTGTGTCTGCATCAGTTGATCATTCCTTGCCAACAGAGCATCATACCCATCCAACCTGATGACTCCTGTCCTTCTGTCAGCCACTGGGGCATTATCAAATTCTTGAGATGCTAATGACTCAAAGATATCCAAAGCTTCTTGAGGGGTCTTGGTAGTCAATGATCCACCAGCAGTGGCATGCACCAAGGTTCTAGTGTTAGTGGTCATTCCTTGCAGGAAGATTGCTGCTTGTTGCCATGCCTCAATTCCATGCTGTGGACATTTCCTCAACAAAGTCCTTGGCCCTCTTGGATGCTGAGAAAAACCTTTGCAAGAACTTGGTTTGCAAATCATCCCAAGTTGTTATACTTCCTTGTGGCAATGATTGCAGCCATCTCCTTGCATCATCCGTCAGTGAATGAGTGAATAGTCTCAACAGAATTGCATCTCTTGTGACACCATTTTTGACCAGAAA